>NC_056746.1:1167520300-1167720300 GCF_019279795.1 Protopterus annectens
GAGGGATTAGATCACGTCACATTGTGTTTCTGGTACAGTTGGAGCCTTTTGCAACGATCCACTCCATAGCCTAAAACTAATCGACACAAGAGGGCAGATGTGATTTGGGTGCAGCCCCATGGGATAATTCCAGTGACACTCTACAGAAAAAAGAGAATTAAACTACTTGAAAATGGAAAACTCCTGACTGGGATCCTCTTCAGTGACAGTGAGCAAGATGGTAAATTTTCTTCTGTTTATAAAAAAACGTGTTACTGGTCTCTGACTGCAGGAATGCCTGTTTTTCAAAACTGTGTTTTAGCCAGAGATGTGTGACTACTTTTTAAATATACCACTTCTTGCAGTAGTGTTTGTCATAACACTTTGCTAAGATGCCAGGAAAATGCTATTAGTTAAATGATATGGTGCAAGGGGCACTAACAATATAAAAGGAGTGACAAATAAGGGTCTGTTTACTCATAACATAAGTTCCATTCATAGGTCTGCACACTACACACATGGAGGATTTATAACAACAGCTGCACACGCTCTTCTTGTGACTTGCTTAGACTTTAAACCTGGCATGACTGTCGAATCACGTACCTATTCAGAAAACCAGTATATGCTGTTTGTTGGACATTTAAAAAATACAAAGCCCTTTGATCGTGAGAGTATTTCTTTTTGTCATTGTACTGCCTTTAAATTTGCATTTACTTGACATAATCATTTCAAGTGATATTAAGTGATTTATAGATGCATTCTGCAGACTTTTCTGTTGTGTGGCTTAGACTGATCAAATAATTACGATAGTTTGGAATCCATTCTTGCAGATGAGACAAATGCATTGATGGTTTCATTCAGTATGACAGAGTGCTCTGTCTTGAATATGCTATTGTTTTTACATGGGCAAGTGAAATGTTCCACTACAGACTTCTCAGCTATGACCTGTTTTGCAAGGATAAATCTAATATATATGGACAATTTCAGAGAAGTTAGTTGATAAGCTTATTTTAAGGAGGTTGGAGGAAACCTGAACATTCAGGTAAAGCCAATGCATACCTAAAGGGAATATGTAATCTTCACATTGAGAGAAATCAGAAGTCAGGATTGTACTCCAGAGCTGTGAGGCAGTCTTTTATCAGTGAGCCCTTGTGCTTCCCAGTTATGAATGTTATCTTTAATTGTAAGTGCCAGAAGTGATGTGTTACAATGCAAGTGCAGTGTATTCTAATTAACAAAGATGAACACACAGATTTCCTGGGCGTATATGGTACTGTCCATACTCTTCAGAATGTACTTCTCCAGATTTATATGTCTTCTAGCTTGAAAGCTCTTGTCTCTTACTTTGGTGATAAATTGGTGTTTTCTTCTGTCATGGACTTTATGGGTATTATTCCAGCAAACACACTTTATTGCATATAATGTGCCCTGAAATGGCATACTGCAGCACTCCCAAGTCTCTAATACCCTGATGCTTATAATTTCTGCAGGAGAAAGTATTGTTTGTAGCAGTCATTTAGTCTCTGTTTCCCCCCACAATGTATGGTACTCTGTCTCTGGTATCATGATCAAATAAGTGACACCAGTCCATTGGTATGTCATAGGCAGAGCATTGTGACATCATAGGGTGGGGGAGGTCATATGGAGGAGTGAAAGTAGAGCAAAAAATGTGAACTGAAAAGAGACCTGCAACAATGGTATTTTCAGGTACACTGTGCCAGGAGTAAATCTTCAAGGTGAGACACAAAGAACATTAATGACATCCCTTGATCATATCTGGATACTGTCTTCAAAGATCCAAATGAGTTAGAAAGTGTACACATTTGTTTACAACACACACACACACACACACACACACACACACACACAGTTTCGTACTGTAGTGCAAAACCTTGCCTGTCTGCACTGTTATGGCAAACAGTGACAGCAATGGCTTTAGAGTTAGAATTTGTTTGCTACCATCAGGCTAACAAGACACACAGCATCAGCACCAGTGTTTGCTTTTAGCACTATAGGGTTCAGAACTAATCCAAATGTTTAAAGTCTGGAACTGAGAGGACTGGAATGTGCATCACAAGAAAATGATGCTTTGCATGGAGTAGTGTTTTCTTACTTCTTTAGCTTTTATTGATCAGCCGACTGCAGGATCATTCATTCAGCTGTTTGCTTAACATGAGGCTGAACAACCATCACATGCCATTAACTGATGTGCTCGACATGTAATACTGCATTTTAAGAAATATTTTTAACTTCATGGCATTAACTGATATGCTGTGGACAAAATACTGCATTTTGAGATGTAGTTCATACAAAGCCTGACACTGACTTTAGACTCCTAGTCAGACATAAGGATGTACATCTACATCAGAGTTGGTGTTTCAAGTTCTGTATCACTTCATACGTCAGCATAAGCAGTGCTGTGACCCTGGTCTCCGTACATGAAGAAGAAGAGCTGGCATCTAGAAACACAATCCTTTCTAACATGTTTAGGCCTCTAGTAACCAAAGCCATCCCTGAAACATAGGGCACTATTGTGCTGAGTGGGCAAGCTAGCTGATGCTCCAGTTGGTTGGCAAGAAAATCAGTGTCCTCTGCAGCCCAGCACAAGTTCCAACAAGACCACAGTGGTCCTATGGCAATTCAGTTACTAATAACAGAGAGATCAGCTAAAGAGGGGCTAGATGATGGAACTGAAGGTACAAAACAAGAAGATAAGTCGGGGTAATATGCTAAGCAAAAAAATAAACTGCAATTGTGTTGGCATGCTAACCAATAACCTCACCTTCTATTTGCCAGGCAGGAAATGCATCACTTCCATGTCCATGATGCAAGCCAGCTTTATACCAATGTAGTAAGTTTGAGCTCTCATGGCTGCCCATGTAGTTGGATTACATACCTCATGGCTGATAACATATTTGCCATTTGGAGAATCCTAAACTTCTGTTCCAAAAAATATAAAGCATGCATCTCTTATCTTCATACTTAGCTATAAAGCATGTGATCTAAGCAACAAATGAGTGAGTGCCCACCTGTGAAGATGCTTTTACCTAGTAGATATTAATGCTGCAGCACCTATACATGGTTGTCTGGTGATATACATCCTGCTCTGCCTCTTGCCCCATAACTCTCAACCTCTTAGACAGATTTTAAATATTGCTCTTATAAACTTAGAAAGTCACTAGAATTACAGGTTTTGTATTATCATGCATTCTCTGGAGTACATAAAGTCTGAAACTTAAATGTGTGTCATTACTTAATAACGTCAGTCCTCGGTGATTTGCCAGAATCCACAAATTTAATGAGGAACAGATCAAAAGTATAAGGCAAAAATCTGGACATTGTGCAAAATCTGGACATTTGACAGTATGCAGCCCAGCCATTAAATATGACATTGCAATAATTGATTTTGCATACAGCAGAATGACAGGAGCATACGATTTGGCATATCCACCCCCTTGTTCTTAACAATAAGGTCACATTGCAGGAAAATCTAGAAATATTTATGGGATTGGCTGCATTAGCCACGACAGAATCAATTATGGTTTCATAGGTAAATACTAAACTAACTGCCTTTGCAGGCTATTTTAAGCCTACCCAATTTTGCTTCTAGGATGAGAATTAAACTCTGTACTGTGGGGTAATCCGCGGTGGTGCAGCGGTAGCGTTGTTGCCTCACAGCAAGAGGTACTCCCGTTCGATTCTCGGCTGGAGTGCATGGAGTGCCTTCTGTCTGGAGTCTGCATGTCCTCCCCGTGGTTGGGTGGGCATTCGAAAGACATGCGTAAATGGGCATGCCTTCATTGAAGGTTGGACGTCGAGCTGGCACCTCGGCGTTCGGAAAAAATCTACTGCCAATCATTAGTGGACCGGAGTTCTGCTGTGGCGACCCCTAACAGGGAAAAGCCGAAAGACAAACAACAACCTTACATCTGTGAGGTAAACACATAACCTTTATGCCAACCCTCAACCTTTGCAGCTTCTATCTAATCTATGCCTGCAAATTCAGATTTAAACTTTTGTAACCCCAGAAAATGAATTGTGTGAATTATTGTGAGAGTTAAAAAAGAAACCACATGAAGGAATGTGCAGCCCAGGCCACACTAAGTAATGTTCTTTGTCAGATGAGCTGTTTTCATGTACCTGACCACTCAGCGTACCAGATGTAGCTTACAGAATGGTTAGTAACAACTGGGAAAAAATGGATCTGTGCAACTGTTATCTTCAATGGTATTGTGCTTATTAGCAAATGACTTAGGATGAAAATATCACTGGGGTAGTCTGAAAGTAATTACTAGGCCTGTAATCATCTTAAAGGTCTATTTCTTGGCTATAGGCTGTTACCCTGTGTTTATGCATGCATCCTTGTAATTTTTAATCATCAGTTGTTACACGATATATCTGGTTGTTTCAATAATTGAAATTTTTGAATATGTAGTCTACATGAGCTTTTTTTCCCATTTCCTTCACTGTGACTCTTTATTTAATTTGTAATTTAGTATAGCTTAGAAAAACAGAGTAATGCATGTGAAGAATAAGGGACATACCAGTAACTCTCCTTCATTTAATGAAAAATTCCATATATGTGCAACATACCGCCCCAGATCATCCCCCCACAGACACACACACACACACACACACACACACACACACACACACACACACACACACACACACACACACACACACACACACACACACCTTTTAAGGATTAAGAATATAGGCTGGCAGCGTAGAGGAATATGGCTGTGAGATGTTAACTAGGTACTTCTGTAGTCTTGGATTTGATTATTTCAACCACCATTTGTCTACGGTGTGACTTTAAGCATGTGACTTGCCCAAACAGTACTGCCAGGTTAAACTGGAAAACAGTCAAGTGGCTCAGAGCTCCATTCTGGTTAGTTAACATTAATTAATTAATTAATTAATTAATTAATTAAATTAAAAAAGTAAGCAGCTGGCTCAG
The DNA here is from genome assembly GCF_019279795.1 of Protopterus annectens. Classification (NCBI taxonomy): domain Eukaryota; kingdom Metazoa; phylum Chordata; order Ceratodontiformes; family Protopteridae; genus Protopterus; species Protopterus annectens. The sequence continues at coordinate 1,167,525,243 of NC_056746.1, forward strand.
TGATCTAGTCTGGTTAGTTAGTTACTTCACCTCTCTTACACATTCTCCCTCCCTCTCCATATACACTACCCTACAGAAGTACTCTTAGACTCACCTTTCAACTCTCCTAACGTGACCGAAGATTAACTATATTATGGTGATCCTTTAACAGACTGTACAGTTATCTTATGGCCAGGTTGTACAACATATATTATATGCAAATATGCTTATTTTCCTCTGACAATGTTTTCAGACTGAGTTGTGTCTTCATATGTATCTGTAATAAATGTTCTCCTATTTTATATATATTGTTGCTTGTACTGCTGGAGCTTTTCTCCTCAGGCCTCTGCTAAAAATATATTCCTCTGACCCAGATGGCCCATTATGGTAAACAAATGGCAAATAAAAAATAACAATAATAAATAAATAAAAATTGAAAAAAGATAAGCAAGAATCATTGAACAAGACTGGCCATGATGTCTCCATCTTATTGTCTGCATCTGCCCTGTTTTGTTGTAGATGGGTCACAGGAACTAGGCAGAGAATAAACAGTATCAGATGTCTCAGTTCTGTAATCAGATGTGGAGTGCAAATCGTTCTAAGTGACAATGCCAAATGCAGTCCTGACAGTAGAGTGTGATGGCTATGCTAGCAAGCTTTGTGTTGCTGTAACAGCTTGCTGCATGCACCCAATGCCTCAGTACCACGGGAAAATATCTGTTATTACTGTTGGGGATACAAGAAGGAAAGGAAAACAGAATCCATCCTAAAGAGTAATAGTGCATTGTAAACTCCACATTGTGTGATACTGACACATATGTGGCAGCCACAAAACACACCACAGTAACTTCTGCAAAATATATCCTGGTCAACACATAGAAACAGACCACATTATTTTCAAGCAACTAGTGCCTATAAATTCCTTTACCCCATGTTAAAACTCCACTCGTTTCAGTTTATGGAGCACTACCAAACTGCTAGAAACCTACTGTCATGACTCAGATCTTTCATTAATTTCACTACAAGTAATAATTCATTCCATAATACTAGCTTCAAAAATCTTGTAGGACAGATTTGAAATAATTTGGCAACTGAACTTCCCAGATTTCAAACTCCAAAAAAAGTAGTCAGGAGTGTGAAATAATCACAATTTACAGTCACTACCTTCTATATAAAGTATTGTCTTACTACAGGATGTTTTTACTTGCTTTATACCTTTTCATAATGACATTAATGCAGGATAACCAAATATGTAAAAATTTCAGCTTTACCTTACTTCATTTATAACTGTAAATGCTGTAACTAGACTATCACCTAAATATTGTAGTTAGCACTTTTATATCCTCCATTTTTCTACTATTCATTAAAAACAAAAAAGTGACTGTACTGTTTGGCATATTATATAGGTAATACATTTGTGAAATATGCTTCAGGCATTGATACCTTGTACTGTTTTTAAATTAACAACATATTGTACCTGAATTGTTCTTACATAATGTGTTGTGTACCACTGTGTTTATTCTATCATGTATTGAAACTTTTGTCTGGACCTCCACTGAAAATGGGCCACAACACAGCTGGCTATCTATGTAAGCAAAACATAAATAGCCCAAAGTGACCTAACTGGTCTGACTGGCTATATGGTTTAGTGTGTCAAATACAGTTGTCTGAAAACAAGCTATCTTATGTCAATCTGAGTTCATTTCCCACCATCTTCTCCATATGCATGGTGTGCACCATTGCCTAAACAATTAGACTTTCACTCCTGGATCATCTTCAAAAACAAGCAGTTTTGTCTTGTGAGTTGTACTCATTTTACAGTAGAATACAGTAGACTACAAAAATTTCAATTGTATTCTCCATGTGAAAAAAAGGTCCCTTACCTTACTTGCTTTACAGAGGAACTCAGCAAAATATGAAGTTTATCTAAGCTTTTTTCTAGGGAGCTGAGACATATTTACCTGTTAGTGTGCGACTCAAGGATAATAACATGGCAGAGAAAGAAAAGACAAATTTGAGGAAATTCTTACTTCCCTTGCCATTTAGAATGCCAAGTACCAACTTCTACAGAAACAAATTTTTAGATTTTCCTCAACTATGTTTTTAATCTTGCTGAAGAAATGTATCCCATTTCAAAACCTTTGACATGTTTGCCTTATAACATGATACTTCATAGGTTCATAGGTGTGTACTAGGCTAATGGCCCTGGGGCCTTTACAAGCCTAGCCATAGGATTACACTGGCATAGTACCACCTGACCTTAGTTCCCAGTGCCTCTGTCGAGCAGAGCCACTGGAGTTATCCTTGGGGTGAATTTTCTGTTTCCCATCTACTCATCAAGATTTCTCTTGAAGAGGGTCAGCAAGGTGCTCTGCTTGACATGTATGGGAAGTCTATTCCATAGCATGGGCAGTCTCTGAGTTATGAACCTGTCCCTCCAGCATGTTCTGTTAATTGTGGTAATGAGGTTGAGGTCTCTGGAGTGTGTGGTGTGGAGGGATTGGGATTTCTTTAGATGTAACATTTCTAACAGAGCTGAGTCAGACATGGCTTTATAAGTCAAGCAGAGATCGCCTCTAAGTAGGCGAAATGAGACAGAGAATAGTTGGGAGTTTTTTTGAGTCTGTCCATATAGGACAAGTTTTTAGGACCTATGATCCTCTTTGGGAGGTACATTTGCAGCCTCTCCAGTTGTTGCAGATGTCTAGTGAGGTACATGCCAAATGGGGCATTGTACTCGATGACTGGCCTAATGAGGAAAGAGTAGAGGGAGACAATGACCTCTTTCTTCCTGGATGCAAAACCCTTAGTAATGAGATGTGCCACATAGAAGGACTTTCTGACCACAATGGCAAAGTGGTGATCAAAAGAGAGGTTGCTGTCAACCCATGTTCCCAGATCTCTTATAACGCCTTCTGTGTTCAGTGGACTGCCGTCAATTTGGTAATTCATGGGAACTGGGTTTTTCCCAAAGGGGATGATGACACATTTTTTTGGCATTGAGCTTAAGGCCATGGTTCTGACACCAGTCGTTGGTCTCAGTGAGTCCATTCTGTAGGATGTCAGCATCACTTGGGGAGTTAATAATAGCTCCCAACTTGCAATTGTCTGTGAACTTTGTCAGCCAAAGTCCCTTCGTGTTGGCCTGGACTTCAGAAAAGTAGATACTAAACTCCACTATATGGAGACTGGGACTCCACTCGTGACTAGTCGGCAGTCTGACTTGGAGTCAGCTACTTTCACACTGTGGGTTCTATCTGTGAGCCAGTTTGCAACCCACCTAGTGATATAGGGGTTGATGCCTAGCTTAGTGAGTTTTTCTATGACTCCTGAGTGGGGAATGGTATCAAAAGCCTTGGTCAGATCAAGGTGGGCTGTATGAACCACCTGGGCTTCATCCACAGCTCTGGTGACTGACTCAAAGAAGTCGACCAAATTGAGCAGGCATGATTTACCCTTCACAAAACCAAACTGTGTGGGATCTAGAGTTTGGAGATTCCCTATATTCTTGTTTATTAGGTCCATGATGATGTGTTCCATAGCTTTGCATATCAGGCTCATCAGGCTAATGGGGCGACAGTTCCCAGGGTCTGTAGTCGCTCCTCCTTTGTGGAGAGGGATGACTGTAGCAGTGCGCCATTCAGTAGGGACAAAGCCTGAGATGAGGCTGTGATTGAACAGGGCACACAGGTGAGGTGCCAGTTTACTCTGTAGTTCATGTAGAACACAGCCAGGGATACTGTCAGGTCACATAGAGGCTGTATTCTAGGCCTTGGACAGTGCTGTTTTAACCTGTACAGCAGTAATACTGAGTGCCTGGCAATCTACTGGTATTGTGATTGGTCCTTTGGGGGGGTAAAGTTGGCACTGAATCTGTCAGCCAGTATACTGGCAATATCTGTTGGCTTGGTATAAGAGGTACCATTGTGCAGTAGCTAAGAGCAAATCTGGGTATTGCTGTGGTGATTCTTTACATAACTATTGAAGGCCTTGTGATTGTCTTTATTATCTGCTGCAATTCTGTTTTCATAGCTAGCTTCAGAGGATTCAATGAGGGATCTCAACTTTTTGTTGAGGCTGATAAGGGAGTTTTTCCAGTCTTGGGACTTCACCTTATTCCGCATCAGTTTCCTCCTTCTGTTGTAGAGTTTGTTTATTGCAGGGGACCCCCAGATTGGCTTCCTTTTTTGGAGGAGAGCGTCTTGGTTCTATTGGGTATGGCAAGATCCATGCATTTGTGTACATGTTCATACAGTGCATTGGTGTATGATTTGGCTGTCATGCAACTGAAGTCCATTTGCATGGGTGCTGTGAAGTTAGCCACCTCTGTTTTTAGGAGCCCAAAGTTAGCTTTGGAGAAGTTTTACATGGTGGTTACCTTTGCAGGGGGTGGAGGGATGTGGATTTCCAAGGTGATTAGTTTGTGGTCAGATCTAACTAGGGAGGAGCTGACTATTGATGTAGAGCAACAGTCGCCCATGTTAGTAATGATCAGGTCAAGGATGTTGCTACCTCTAGTGGGGGTAAGAACTAGCTGGTCTAGTGCATTGGAATTAATGAACTCCAGGAAACATTGGGCAAGTGTATTGGCACATGAGTAGTTTTCCCAGTGAATGGAGGGGTAGTTAAAGTTGCTTAGTAACATAGTGTTAGGTTGGACCCTAATATTCTCCAGGGTCCTTAGGAACATGGAGTGTAAGTCTTGGGACATGGTTGGGGACCTATAGCAGGCTATGACCTGAATTGCTGTCTTACCCAATGTTAGCTGCACCTGAAGTATCTCTGATGCGTTATGTTGGGCTACCAGTCTGGAGGTGTGGGCAATGGGCATCCTTTATGAATATGGAAACACCACCGCCTTTGGAGCTTCGGTCCAAGTTCTGGGGCTGAAAGGTGTGGAATGAGTTATAGCCTGGTAGTGCAGGGGTGCTTTCTGCTGCCTTGAACCAGGTCCTGTTACAGCACAATGTAACTGCATAGCATGTCAGTAATAATTTCGACTTGCAAGTCTGAATCAGCACTGCTTAACCCTAAACATTCAAGACTAATTCCCTTTGGAATGATTAGGTCAGTCAGCCTTGCTCAGTAATTGTTACATTTATAAAACTGGCAAATATTAGAAAGCCAGCAGATATGCTCTATATTATATAGCTTTTCTTGGTAAAGCTGCAGTGATATCTGTTCCTTTTTTTTAGTAACTGTATAAGACCTAACAGTCGCTGTCAGGTTTGATTCTCAGCTAGAGCGTCTTCTGCGTGGAGATATGCGTGAATGGGCGTATCTTCATTGAAGGTTGTGCATCAGGGCTGGTAACTCGGCACATAAAAATCAACTACCAATCATTAGCGGACCGGAAGACACAAACCACACACACACACACACACACACACACACACACACACACACACACACACACACACACACACACACACACACACACACAACATTTGTGTTGGGACATGTGGATGGAGGGATTGCAAAATAAAAGAAAAAGCTTTTTTTGAAAGTGCTATGATGGGATAATAGTGTGTGTGTGTGTGTGTGTGTGTTTGTATGAGAGCTTGAGTGCAATGCACATGTTTGTGATGCATTGAGGGTAGGGATTGCTGATCAAAGTAACTTCATAGCTAAGAGTCATGTGACAGACAGGTCTAATGAGTGAGGTAAGACACTTTAGGAGCTTGAAAGTGAAAAGGGCCATAACAAGTGGGAAGAGAGAGTAATAAAAATAAAGCATTATGTAGGACTCAAGCTTTGTGTTTTAATACTCACGAACGAGGAGAGCAACAGACCTTACAGGTGTACAAAGGCTCACACATATTACAGGATTTAAAGGTTTAACTATTCCAGTCTCTCTCTCTCTCTCTCTCTATATATATATATATATATAAAAATAATGTTGCTGAAATATTTACAAGGCAGTACAACCACTCAAATCATAATCCTGTCTGCCTGCAATGTTAAGGTTATCATTTTTATTTAACTTTGCAGTGGCAGACATCTACACACGCACCCCTAATGTCTGCAGGCATCACTGCAAATGTAACTGAAGCAGAAAGAAAGCATACGCATTGCTGAAAAAGGAAGTGCATGTGTTCAAATGTCAAAATAATAACATGTTATGTATGTAAGGTAGAAACATATATTAGCATTGTATTACTTTATATTTTGTTCTAATTCTTTATATTAGAGAAGGATTCTGAGTTTCAAATTTTTGTTGTACTTATTTTTTTTCAAGAGGAAAGGTCTGTTTGTATCCTGTTCCCTAAGAAAGTATACACGATGGATAATTTTTTACAGCAACCAATGAACAATCACACGTCATTTTTTCTGTTCACTTGCTTTACGTCAGTTAATTTATACTGTATTTAAGGGATATTCAGAAATGCTTAGTGCCTCTGCGAAGTGCTAAGTTTTGCAAAACTCCATTTTTTCACTTAAGTTTCACATGTGGCTAGATCTGTCTTCCAAATACATGAAGTGCAAAATTGTATATTTCATATGCTTAACCAGCCCTTTTAGCCACACTCTGTAGAAGAAAAAAGAAAAACATTACCTTGCAGTACATGCCATTTTGCAGAAGTGCAAAGCATTTGAATGCACACTTAGTTTCAATTGCTTTGTGCATGCATTGAAAATACCTCTCAGCTGTACAGATTTTCACAGAATGTCCAGATTTTTGCTTCATATTTTTGGTCTGTTTTTCATAAAATTGTGATCTTCTGGTAAATTAGTTTTGCCTCATATTTTAGGTCCATTTTTCATAAAATTGTGGTTTTCTGGCAAATTAGTGGCAAATCATTAAAGACTGAAGTCAGAAAATAATGACAGAAATTTGAGTTTGAGACGTCATACCCTCCAGAAAATTCATGCTAATGCAAAACCTGTTATTCTATCAACTTTCTTAAGCATGTAAGAGCAATATTTAAAAAGTGCCCCTATTTTTGGAACTTTGTCCCACTTTTATTTATGGCTTTGTCCAGATTTCTTGCTATTAGAGGTTGAGAGGTATGAATGAAATACTTAAAGAAGAAATGGAAGGGGATCAAGTGATAGTTCAGCAGTACCACAGTACCAGACTGCCTGTTTTTCCAGTAATCGGGATTCAAGAACTGAGTGTCTATATAATGGAAATAGCAAAGATGCCAGTCTGGACTCTGCAGTCCCCCCAGGTCATTATAGGACCAACTTGGCCAATAAGATGCTATGGTACTATATAGGAAGTATTGCCAAGGACCTCTGGTATAATGTCAGGAAATATAACAAGGAAGAGAGGCAGAGGATGCAAATGCTTGGACATGAAATGAGAACATCAGTCAGTGAATGAATAAAATGAAAACAATAACAAGTTGTTTAGTTAAATTCATTTCCAAAGGTCAGTGCCAGATTAAAACAAAACAAAAGAACTGCACTAATGCAGTAGTGGGGAAACTGAATTTTTACAAGATATGAAATAATGTGGTGTTAAACCTGTGATTGTTTATAGTAGGGGGGAGAATTTAAAGTGTACTTTGGAAAAAGAAGTTAAGCCTCACAATAAATCATGTATGAGTAAATGTGGTGCTTGCAAACTGTGTAGGTTTATTGGGGAAGGTTCTTACCTTTGTGTTTTTGATTACAAATACACTATTGCTTGCCCTGGGCATTGTAATTGTAATAGTAAAAATTTAGTTTATGTAGCATCTTGCATGTCATGTGAAGCATTTTATGTTGGTATGACCACTCGAAGATTAAGAGATAGAATATCTGAGCACATTAGATCTATTAGGAAGAAAGACATACACAATGCACTTTATTTACATGCCACCACATGCTCTAATTTTAAAAAAATTTTGTTTTTTGTAGTTGACCGTGTCTCTTCATTTGGGAGAGGTGATGTGGCTAACAGAGTTGCTGTTTTGGAAGCAGAATGGCAACTTAGATTAAATGCTTTGAGATACCCTGGTCTTAATGACTGTGTGTCTCTGAAACCTGTTTTAAAATTTAAATCAGATTTAAACTACTAGTAACATTTAAAAATGTGTATTTATATATTTTTATTTATTACATTAGTATTTTCTTACTTTAATATTTAGTATGTGTATTTTAAGAATTTTAGATAGAATAGTGAAACTATTTACAACTTAATTTAATAATAGGACTTTTTTAAAAAGTTGATTAGGATGTTCATTGGTTGGTATACTGTGATGTCAGCTTATTAACATAGGGCATTGACTATAAATGTGTTTTAATTGTGATTGTAAAATGACTCTGAAGAAGCCGGTATTAACTGGTGAAAGCGCTTAGTCATTTTTGTTCATTAAAGTCAGTATTGTATTTCTCCGCACTACCAGTGGTTGTCTTCAGTGGCTGTTTGCGTTTTTATTTTCGTGTTAAGAGATAAACCCAAAATTGCAGGCGGCAGATTAGAACTGTTTTATGGCTGAGCCAGGTATATTTGTGTGTGTGTTCTTATGTTGGTGCTGATTGTAGTGAGGATATGGAAGAGATTATGCAGAGGTAGGTGAGAACAGCAGAAGCAGTCGGCTCATATTTTACGATTTGGCAGCAACTTTCCAAGTGTTTTGCATGGCTTCTTTGTTTAAGCTTTGCTCTTCAGAAATGTCACTCTGATTGGCATGTGTTGATTTGAATCCAGCATGCTATTAGACACATACTATGGATTGCTGGATCACTGGTCATCACACTGACATCCAAACCATTAAGCTCAGCACTTGGCAATGTCACTGCCCTGCTATACATGCCTGCTACCTTTGCCAGTCAGCTGTTTATGCAGGCACAGAAATGATGTCCTGTTTATTTGATAAAATCCCTCCTGTATCCCTCATACTGGTTAATAATATGAAGCTTTGAATACAGCACTGACATCTGTGTACTACAGATAATTAACTTCTAATATGACAGATACACCTGGCACACCGTCTACTACTAAAGCAGCATTCAATGTACTCTGTCTACCCAGTTGTCTTTGAGGTTAAAGAATGTTTTGTTTTAAATGAGAACAATATCTGTATTCTGTATTATTCTGTGTCTGGTATTTAACACTAACGATTAAAGCTCTGAGTTGTTAATGAGTTACTTCCTGTACTCAAGGTACAGGGTTTGATTCTTTTCAACTCCATTTGCAAACTGTGCCACACTGTGAAAGTTACTTAATGAGGCAATACATGCTCCCAGGTTGCCCCAGAAAAGAGACATTTGTGCCCAGTGAGCCTATCTGGTTAACAAATATATACAATTTTAACTACATGGAATAGATATTGCTCTCAAAAGACAGATAAAATAATGATTGTAGGGGGTAGATAATGTCCCCAACTGCCACATTAAATAATAATTGTAGAAGGGTGAATGATTGTTTCATACCTGCATCTTGGCATTATTTGAAGTGCCGAATATATACATAAGATCTATGGGGTCATTCTGTAAACACCTCTTGTATTAGGGTACAGAGTACATATATGGGTACACAGCTGACCCACAGAGATCTGATGCCTGAAGACAGAGTACATTGGACAAGTCCACTGTGCACTGGGCCGGATGTACTTTAGAGAGACTATAAATAGTGGTCAGACACAAACTGACTAGCATGCTTTAGTGGAAAATAATGAGACAACGTACATAATTAATTCAGGGTCGAGGAAGACCTGAGAATAAGTAAGCACACATCACTCTGACTAGGTTGAAAAGTGGTGAGAAACAGCAATAGAGGGTAAATAAATCACAATACTTGTGAATGTATCACAGCAGTAATCTTTAAACCTGCTGCACTCTTTCTGCCTTTGTGTAATTCTTCTGTGAGACAACAGTCAAAGTGCTTGGGTCATGTCTAGGGTTATGTATTTACTTTAATTTGATTGTGAACTTCATGCAGTGTGTTTTATGGAGGTTCTGTTGGGAAAATCTTTTATTAAACAACATAAACATCTGGAAAAAGGAGGCAAAGGAGGCAAAAATAGAAAAGAAAATGCATATCCATTCGGGCATAATAGATAAACTCTTCCAGCTAGGCATCAACCCACATGTTACCAGATGGGTAGCTAACTAGCTCACTGATAGAACCCACTCAGTCAAAATAGGGGAAGCCACTTGTAGTAGTAGATCCGTAACAAGTGACGTGCTCCAAGGATTGGTCTTGGGCCCGCTACTGTTTGAGATATACTTTTCTGAAGTGCAAGACAAAACCAGTGGTCTGTGGCTGACCAAGTTTGCAGATGACTGCAAGCTGGGTACTGTCATACATGCCCCTAGTGATGTGAACATCCTCATACAAGGCCTTAATCAAACTAATGACTGGTGCCAGAAGCATGGCCTCAAACTGAATGCCAAGAAATGCATCATTATCCCCTTTGGGGAAAATGGTGTCCCCACTAATTATCACATTAATAACAATGTACTAAGCGCACAGTTGTTGCAAGGGACTTAGGAACCCCGGTTGATAGCAGCCTGACTTTTGTCCACCATGTTGCCTCCATTGTATGGAAGGCTTTCTACATGGCCCACCTCATAAATAAGGGTATTTCATACAGGAACAAGGAGGTCATAACATCCTTGTACTCCTGCCTTATCAGACCCTTTACAGAGTACAATGCCCCCTTCGTCATGTACCTTGCCAAGCACATGCAGCAGTTGGAGAGACCACAGATGTTCTGACCAGGAAATCTAGGGTCTCAAACACCAATCCTATACATATAGTCTAAAATTCCTGTCCCTCGATTCAGTCTCATACAGACTGCTCAGAGGTGACCTGTGTCTGGCATACAAGGCCATCTCAGACCCAGCCTTGATGGAGCTGCTTCATATCTGTAAGTCAAACTCCACTCGTGCAACCTGCACGCAAGGTCTCAACCTGGTCTGTGACATTAATAGAACTTGTTGGCAGGATAGATTTGTGTCCCAATGACTCCCCTATCTGTGGAATAGACTTCCTCTCAATGTTAACAGAGTACCTCTCTAGCAGTCTTTAAGAGGAACCTGGGCGGCTGGATGGGAAACAGAAAATATACCACCTGGAATCCCACCTGTGTCCCTGATGGACAGGGAAAACAGGTGTTGACTTTGCAGGAACATGGGTGAAATTCTTGGCTAGGCTTATAATGGCCTTCAGGCCAATAGTCCAGTATCGTCCTATGAACCTATGAACCAAATCTGAATTAACAGGGCTAGGTTTATTTACAAGTTGTGATTTTATGTGTTTTGATGCTGATAAGGAGGAACAATCTGCATTTACATTGGGAACATGGAATAACTGTTGACAGGCAAGGTCTATGTATATGATAACAAAGCGATGCAGAGGTTATTCAGAAAAATAGCTGTGAATAAGGAGTGATGTTATTACTTACGTGGACTTCCTAACCTTGTGAACTGATGTGATATTTTCATATGCAGAGATCACTAGTTTTCATTATTAGTTCAATGCATTTCAGTGTGCATGCCAACTTGATAGTAGCTGATTTCTTAGACTGCCATCCCTCTGTGAATTAAATTTGTAGTAAAACCTACTGCCAGTTTTATACTCAGTTTTATGCACAATTGTAGTACCTAAGCAAAGAGAATTGATGTTGAGTTGAAAGGTACCTTTGAATCCTGCCATTCTAAACTTTCTAAAGTAGAAAACAAAGCAGATAAATGCCTACTTACAACTTACTGCTGAAGAATCAAATTCCTGCATGGTCAAGCTTCCCATAAAAATGATTCAGAAAAATTAATAACACAAATTGAGGAAGGAGCTCCTAACACCTATACTACAGTCATAAACTTAGTCTCGTTGGCAGAAATGATCATTGAAATTAAAAATCTTTGAAATTAAAAATACCATTAAGGTGCTGCAGAAGTTTTCAGACCATCAATATGCCAAATTTAAGATAATTCTGGCTGGCACTGTATGTAAAGTTGGGGCTTTAGAAACCTTCACTGTAGATATAGATACCTGAATACATGAGAATGAAAAAAGAGACTTTGTGCTGCAACAGAACAGGCTTATTCAGCATCTAGAGAATGTAGAAAATATAAACTGTTGAAACATTGTAGGATACATGGTGTGAGGAGAGGAAAAGAAGGCCACAACATGGTGGCATTCCTACTATGATTGCTGCCTTTTGTATTGCTGTAAGCTTATGCGGGAATGAGCTCACACAGTACTGCAGCCGAAGCTGTCTTGCTGAAAAAGTCACCCAAGGAATACCATCAGTCATCATCATCATCATCATCATCATCACCCAAGGGATACCATCAGTCATCATCATCATCATCACCCAAGGGATACCATCAGTCATCATCATCATCATCATCATCATCATCACCCAAGGGATACCATCAGTCATCATCATCATCATCATCATCACCCAAGGAATACCATCAGTCATCATCATCATCATCATCATCATCATCATCGTGTTGTTGTCCTTCAGGGTCAGGAGTTTGTGCTTAAACTATATGGTGTGAAGGGAAGTTGCATCATCAAAGCCTTACAGAATAGGCCTTGACAATGATTATATCTTCATGAGATTACTGAGGGAGAAAGAAGTTACATTTAGTTTGAAGTACCCTGCAAAACTGGGGATATGGATATAGGATAAAAATATGTATGTGGTGGTTGAGATTGACTGTGCCTGCAGACTTTAATGAGACATCGAACATCAGTTCAGGGTTTGAGAGTTTCCTCCAGGTCAGCAACAAGGTGACAGCAGATTCTAGAATGACTGATAAAAACACAATCAAGGAACAAATATAAGGTGATGAAATGGTCATGGGTTTATTGCCTACATGCAGTTTTCTTCTGTGGGTACTGGAGGACAGCATGGACTTTCCTACAGAAGGCCACAATGCAAATTCATTGGGATATGTATTATTTAAAGACTGAAGATTTTATGAATACACAAACAATCGGAGGGCATGATAGTTTCTTGAGGCTGTCAGGAACTGTCTATCTTATGCCCCAAGACATCTGAACTTCTAGTAACTCTGAAGTTAATTTTTGAACTGGACATCATTAATATGCCTTCTTGTTTTATATTCCCTTTACCTTCCCCTTCTTTCTTCCTCAGCACGTTTTCTAGGGTGTATCACTTTTTTTTAATCAAGTTTTAAATCCCCCCTCCTCTTCCCTCCCACCCACTCTTTCAGTTTGCTGCACTTGCGTAATATTACCTGCATCTGGAGTATTTGTATTTTGTTCTGGGAAAAGCTGTAATGTAGCTTATGTTAAGCTTAAGTTAGTATTCCATTTTATGTTTGGGACTGAGGTTTAGTAACCAGATATGTTGCCTTATAATGGGTTTTCAATAACCAAGTTAGTTTGAGCAGCTTGTATAGAAATGGATAGGACAGGGTGATTAATGCGGTTTGTGCAGTGGTTGCCTTGCTTCCAGCACTTGTGTAGTAACTAGATTTTGGAAATTCTTATAGTAATATGCACTTCGGTGGGTATGGCAAGAGATTATTTTTTATACTTTAGCTTCTTTACCGTATCTCCCTGACTTCCTTCTCATGTGTCACTGACTCTATTTTTCTATTTTTGTTAGGCAATCTGTGTGCTACGTAGGTGTGCAGTAAGGTCTTTATAAGATTTTTATAGCAATGTGTGTAAAAAGACCTTAAAATGAATGCAGAAGTAGACTGTTTCTGAAGCCCTTTTACTCTTACTGGTTACTGCACATTGTCCAGCAGCTCCGTGGAGCACCCAAGTCCCTTGTGAATCAGAGTTGGCTCCTTACTGGTTACTGCACATTGTTCAGCAGCTCCATGGAGCACCCAAGTCCCTTGTGAATCAGAGTTGGCTCTTACTGGTTACTGCACATTGTCCAGCAGCTCCGTGGAGCACCCAAGTCCCTTGTGAATCAGAGATGGCTCCTTACTGGTTACTGCACATTGTCCAGCAGCTCCGTGGAGCACCCACGTCCCTTGTGAATCAGAGTTGGCTCCTTACTGGTTACTGCACATTGTCCAGCAGCTCCGTGGAGCACCCAAGTCCCTTGTGAATCAGAGTTGGCTCCTTACTGGTTACTGCACATTGTCCAGCAGCTCCATGGAGCACCCAAGTCCCTTGTGAATCAGAGTTGGCTCCTTACTGGTTACTGCACATTGTCCAGCAGCTCCTTGGAGCACCCAAGTCCCTTGTGAATCAGATTTGGCTCCTTACTGGTTACTGCACATTGTCCAGCAGTGCCGTGGAGCACCCAAGTCCCTTGTGAATCAGAGTTGGCTCCTTACTGGTTACTGCACATTGTCCAGCAGCGCCGTGGAGCACCCATGTCCCTTGTGAATCAGAGTTGGCTCCTTACTGGTTACTGCACATTGTCCAGCAGCTCCGTGGAGCACCCAAGTCCCTTGTGAATCAGAGTTGGCTCCTTACTGGTTACTGCACATTGTCCAGCAGCTCCAAGGAGCACCCAAGTCCCTTGTGAATCAGAGTTGGCTTCTTACTGGTTACTGCACATTGTCCAGCAGCTCCGTGGAGCACCCAAGTCCCTTGTGAATCAGATTTGGCTCCTTACTGGTTACTGCACATTGTCCAGCAGCTCTGTGGAGCACCCAAGTCCCTTGTGAATCAGAGTTGGCTCCTTACTGGTTACTGCACATTGTCCAGCAGCACCGTGGAGCACCCAAGTCCCTTGTGAATCAGAGTTGGCTCCTTACTGGTTACTGCACATTGTCCAGCAGCTCCGTGGAGCACCCAAGTCCCTTGTGAATCAGAGTTGGCTCCTTACTGGTTACTGCACATTGTCCAGCATCTCCGTAGAGCACCCAAGTCCCTTGTGAATCAGAGTTGGCTCCTTACTGGTTACTGCACATTGTCCAGCAGCTCCGTGGAGCACCCAAGTCCCTTGTGAATCAGAGTTGGCTTCTTACTGGTTACTGCACATTGTCCAGCAGCTCCGTGGAGCACCCAAGTCCCTTGTGAATCAGAGTTGGCTCCTTACTGGTTACTGCACATTGTCCAGCAACTCTGTGGAGCACCCAAGTCCCTTGTGAATCAGAGTTGGCTCCTTACTGGTTACTGCACATTGTCCAGCAGCTCTGTGGCACACCCAAGTCCCTTGTGAATCAGAGTTGGCTCCTTACTGGTTACTGCACATTGTCCAGCAGCTCCGTGGAGCACCCAAGTCCCTTGTGAATCAGAGTTGGCTCCTTACTGGTTACTGCACATTGTCCAGCAGCTCCGTGGAGCACCCAAGTCCCTTGTGAATCAGAGTTGGCTCCTTACTGGTTACTGCACATTGTCCAGCAGCTCCGTGGAGCACCCAAGTCCCTTGTGAATCAGAGTTGGCTCCTTACTGGTTACTGCACATTGTCCAGCAGCTCCGTGGAGCATCCAAGTCCCTTGTGAATCAGAGTTGGCTCCTTACTGGTTACTGCACATTGTCCAGCAGCTCCGTGGAGCACCCAAGTCCCTTGTGAATCAGAGTTGGCTCCTTACTGGTTACTGCACATTGTCCAGCAGCTCCGTGGAGCACCCAAGTCCCTTGTGAATCAGAGTTGGCTCCTTACTGGTTACTGCACATTGTCCAGCAGCTCCGTGGAGCATCCAAGTCCCTTCTGAATCAGAGTTGGCTCCTTACTGGTTACTGCACATTGTCCAGAAGCTCTGTGAAGCACCCAAGTCCATTGTGAATCAGAGTTGGCTCCTTACTGGTTACTGCACATTGTCCAGCAGCTCCGTGGAGCACCCAAGTCCCTTGTGAATCAGAGTTGGCTCCTTACTGGTTACTGCACATTGTCCAGCAGCTCCATGGAGCATCCAAGTCCCTTGTGAATCAGAGTTGGCTCCTTACTGGTTACTGCACATTGTCCAGCAGCTCCGTGGAGCACCCAAGTCCCTTGTGAATCAGAGTTGGCCCCTTACTGGTTACTGCATATTGTCCAGCAGCTCTGTGGAGCACCCAAGTCCCTTGTGAATCAGAGTTGGCTCCTTACTGGCTACTGGACATTGTCCAGCAGCTCCATGGAGCACCCAAGTCCCTTGTGAATCAGAGTTGGCTCCTTACTGGTTACTGCACATTGTCCAGCAGCTCCGTGGAGCACCCAAGTCCCTTGTGAATCAGAGTTGGCCCACCATTTTCATCTCCATTTTTTCTTTTGTCTCAATGTGTAAAACTGAAAGCATATTGTAAGCGTGTAAGTATAGTCTGAATAAGTCTCTACTGATTAGAGTGTAAGAGGACTCAGGGTAAAAAGTAAAATGTTAGGATTCAGAGAATAAGGATATTTAAGATAATTTAGCCAGACTGGCATACCTTCACCAAGTGAGTCACCTGTCTATTCACATAATAGTGTTCTTTCTGTACAAGTTTGGGCCCCATATACTCAACACCTCAACTGTAGCTTACTTTTCCAGCCCATTTGAAGATCTTGATTTGAATAACTCCTCTTTCTTAGGCGGAAAAAAAAAATCAGGTAAAATACTGCATTAATCTGGAGTCTCAAGAGACGATAATAGTATGAGGCACCGGCCGGCAAACTGGTAAGTAAAGTGGAACCCACAAGCTATCACTATGATCAAGATGTGGACTGATAATATTCTAACATGGAGCCCAGTAACCTTCTTGTGTGGTTCTTTTATGTATCTCTGACTTAAAGGCAGAGTTTTTAGAGTGCTGCCCTCTCAGCTACTACCATACCACTCCTTTCATAGGCCTCCTACCTGATCTCTTTCTTTCAAGCTTTTACTCCATATACTCTGTTTCTTTTCTACTCTGTACTAGCTTTGGTCATATATCTTAGTACTTTTTTTCACCTCTTATACTCTTTACTTTGTGGTGTTTCTATATTCCTCATTCCCTTACTACAATGTTCTTCCTAAATGTACTTAAAACTAATCATACTTTGATATTTATAACATTTATGTATATGCTCATTATCCTGTTTTTGTCCTTGATGATAAATCTCTCAGTTACAAAACACAAAGATGCCAAACAGGAACAAAAGGATGAGCCACTCCACAGTAAAAAAAATGTACCTATTCAGGTCAAATTCAATAAAACCAATTCTGGACTTTATTGAAGAAAATAAAACAAATGATAAGCGCTTTCGTCCTGACCACTTCAGAACTTCATCAGATAATGAATTAATTTACACAAACCATTTATATAGTGCAAAAAAAACTGGGTAAAACAATCATTAAAAGTTAATAACTTATTTAAAATGACACACCCCCCTTAAAGAAAAATCATGCAAAAACCATGCTTTATATATGAAAACTGGTTAAAATGCATAAATAAATATGGAAAATTCAAGTTGTATTCTAAAAACATAATAAAATATATAATTTAAAAGTACAGAAGAAATATAACATTTTTTTTAAAAGAAACACTGTTATCTTTCTAAAGCTTTTAGTTTCAAAAGAGAGCTAATGGAAATGTGTTCATTTAAGCCTGGCCAACTTGATGCATTGAGACGCAGTTGCCAGTAAACCTCTCTCCTTTCTAACAAAAGTGACCAGGCACCACCTTGAGGTTCTGTTTTAATATTGTCAATGACAGAGAAATGAAAAGAGTGACCAGTATTTTCCATAATGTGTTTACTAAGTGCATTTGTATCTTTTTTTGATTTTATATCATACAAATGTTTGTAAATTCAGTTCTTTAATTTACGGTCAGTTTTTCCAATGTAAAAACAGCTACAACAGTTATAGAGGGCACAATAAATAATCTTTTTAGATCCACGGTTACATTTTTGATGTAATTTCACTTCAGTGTTGTTTATCAGAAAAATGCCCCCTTCCTTAATGTGTTTGCAATATTTACACATGCCATACTTTTTCATGTGCCCAACATTATTCACTCCCTTTGGTTTCATCTCAAAAATATTTTTTAAGTTTCTGCCTTTCTTGAATACTATGGTGGGGTGTGAATAAATGAAAGGTCTAATGGCTTTCTCTTGGTTTAGAATGGTCCAATTCTTTTCCAAGATTTTCCTTAATGCAAAACTGTCATTGGTATATATAGTAATAAAAGATGTCTTATAGTCCCTTTTAAGTTCTTGATTCTGCACACTTAAAGAGTGGGTAAAATTATTGGTATTGGTGATGCTGTTATCAGTGTCTGTTATTAAGGGGTAAAGTGCCCTCTCTCCCTTTTGTTTACTACCTGTAACATAATGTCAGTAATAAACTTGAACGGGTAGCCTCTTCTTGAAAACATGGCTTTCAAATTGTCACATTCGCTAAGAAAATCATCCATAACAGATACCATTCGGGCCACCCTCACAAATTGTCCCTTTACAATAGCTTTTTTCTGTTTCATTGGATGTGTACTTGAAAAATGAAGTAAGGAGTTGGAATAGGTTTTCTTTCTGTATATTTTTGAAAAAAATTGTTGTTGGTGTGATCTTTCATGAGAAGAACATCTAAGAATATCTAGAAAAGGCAGCTGGTCCATACTGTAGTTGTGTGTGAATTTCAAGAAGGTGGTGGTGGAATTCATGTATGATATTAAATCTACTAAATGTTCTGGGAGTCCATCCCACAAAATAAAGATATCATCCAAAACACGGGTGTAACTTTTTACATACTTAAACATTGGACTGTTGAACAAAAACTTATTTTCCCACTGGGTTACAACAATGTTTGCATATAGACCCCACATGAGGAACCCATCACTACACCCTCCTGTTGCAAATAGATTTTGTGATTAAAGAGAATAAAGTTGTTTTTCAATACAAGTTCAAGTAGTGTGCATATACGTGAACTTTGTTGTGCTCAATGCCTTTTTCATATAAGTATTCTGAAAACCATTCTAAACCTGTATTATGTGGCATGACAGAGTATAAGTCTTTGATGCCAATGGTTAAAAGGACATAATGGGTTTGAAATGGAGTGTTGTTGATGAGATGTAAGAAACTCCATGAGTCTTTACATGTGTGGGTTTCAGAAAAGACCAGTTCTTTAAGCCTAGTGTGAAGTTTTGGTAACCCAAACATCACAGACATTTTGGGATATGACACAGTGAGATAATTTAACTCATCAATGGTAATGGACCCCTCAGTAAACAAATCCTGTAAATCATTTCTAATTCTATTGTAAACTGTGTGTAATTCATTAAGGGAGGATTTAGCATATGCCTTCCCATTCAGAATGTGCACCATCTTGTTAGCATAATCAACCTGGTTCATAAGAACTACACCTCCACCATTGTCGGGTTTCATTATTTTAACCAAATCAAGAATGCTTTTAATGTCTTGTAGTATGGTCTCCACATCATTGTCCATCTGTGTTTTCTGATTAATGCTTAAAAAATTACAGATATCTAGTTCACATATTCTTTCAAATAGTTGAATGATAAGGTGAAGGGGAAGATTAAAGGTGCTGGACGTGGCTAAAGGGTTAACATTTTCTAGTGATAAATTCTGAAAAAGGACCCTAAAATTCAACTTATGTGTGTATAATTTTGAGTCAGGTAGGGTGTTAGACATGTCCGTAGGTTGTGAAGGTACATAGGTGAAATCTTTTGAAAATAAATCACAGTGCTCAACACCATTAACCACATCAGAAAAATTATACACTTTAAAATCACCATCACAATTGGTGATAATGTTACAATGGGGTAGTAAATAATCAGAGGACACCTCTAAAATATCTAAAGAATCATTAATTAATTCCTGTTGGACCAAGTATGATTCTGTGCCCCTCCCCCTCTGATTGAATCCCCCCTCGTGTTCTATTGGGTGTTGGGGGGGTAAGTGTTCCCCTGGTGAGTTCCCCAGGGTTGATATGAAACTGCAGTTTTGTTCTTTATTCTCTCCGACTGTCTTAGGGTTGGAAATTCTCATGGGTCTAAAAAATAGTTTTGGTCATTATTCACTGTAACACAGTTTGTTTCAGTGTTTTTGGAAGAATCGTCACCTCACAGTAAGACGCTGTCCGGTTCGATTCTCAGCTAGAGCGTCTTCTGCGTGGAGACATGCGTGAATGGGCGTACCTTCGTTGAAGGTTCTGCGTCAGGGCTGGTAACTCGACACGTAAAAATCAACTACCAATCATTAGCGGACCGGAGATCCACTGTGGCGACCCCTAACCGGGAAAAGCCAAAAGATGCAAATTAACAGCAGGAGTGTGACCATGGTCAGGGAATTTATTGCCCCATTCCTGAGAGGGAGGTGGATTGGGGTAAGCAAATCCCTTCCCGTAGTCATTTTTATCCCTGTTGAGTTTTTTTACCTTACATGCTGTTATAGAAGTAGATAACTGCTCAATACTATGAAAGATACATGCATGTTCATATTTAAATTCATTATACTGTGTGTGTTCACTAATTCTTTTATCAAGCTCAGAAACATTACTTATTAAATCATTTATCAAAACATCATTACTTTTCACAATAACTTTCATATATTCAACACCATGAGAATCAAAAAGAGCCAAAAGTTCTTTATGCAGGTTGGAGCCTGCTATCAAACCACTATGCTCTTTTATACATTCTGAAAAATATGCATTATCAAGCTGCAAGCACTTGATCTTAGAAAGTTTATAATCAAATTCTTCAAGGAGAACTTGAGTATTATTCACAAAAACAGTACCTGTTGGTTGTTTTTCACTGTTCAAAACAATGGCTTCAGTAAGCCAGTCCTTTAAAACTGGAACAGAACCTCTGTGGCTGGAAGGAACACTGGAGCCTGCAAAAACTGGTTGAGAGTTCAAATTAATAGTTCTCTGTCCACAAGGAATGGAATGTTCATCTCCATTATTTAATCCAGTTCTTGAGGATGTAGAATTCAAGGAATTAAGGCTTTGTAGTGGGTTTCCATCATTCAAAACTCTCTGTAAACTCATAGAGACAACCACTGCTTCTCCTCGGGTGCTCTGTGGGCATCTGATGTCATCAGGGGGCATGGCTAAGTCACCGGGGGCATGGCTACTTCACCAGTGGGCATGGCCAGAAGAGAGAAGATGGACATTCCATTCCTTAAGAAAGGTTGTGCTGTCCTCAGTCTTGGAAGGGCTAATCTTTTTCCACAACTTTCAGATACATTTTCTGGCCATCAGTCGTAGGCATAAAAAGTACAGACTGTGAGACAGTGATGAATTCTGACAGGCTAATGTTGAGCAGTGTAATGGCTGATTCATAGGTTCATAGGTGTGTACTAGGCCAACGGCCCTGGAGCCTTTACAAGCCTAGCCCATTCTGGATAGTACTGTCATCCAAACTATGCCACATACTATTTCATCTTCATTTCAGAAAGGCTGCAGCTCAGGGCAGAATACAAATATGCAGTCCCAAGTCCTCAGTCTCTGTGTGTATGGGATGCACACACACACACACACACACACACACACACACACACACACACACACGCACGCACGCACGCACGCACGCACGCACACACACACACGTATATGTGTGTGCACGTGTATGTGTGTGAAATGCATTATATGTAAATATAAGTATTTAGTAGCTACTGTGACAAACAATATACTAATATGACTATAGCTACTGTGACAAAAAAATATTCTGATGCAACTAGAATGAGAGTTGATAACATAGTCTTCCTTCTCTAGTACTATAGCTGTTACATGTCTATAAATTATACAAAAAAAATCTGTCAGTTGAACAAAGGCAATCATAATTATACTATGTGCACAGCAAATATTCTAATAGTAAAAGGAAAACAGCCTTGGTATGATTACCATGGAATAACAGAGGAAAAGGTCATATATGAGAAAGACCTTTGAATACCCACGGCTTAAACAATTTACTGTAATCAGGGCTGGATCCAGTACTAGGCAATGTAGACAGCTGCCTAAGGCCTTGTGTTGGCTTGTGGGCCCAGCCAAAACACAACAATTAAAAAAAAAATTACAAACATTTTCTTGTTTACTGCTGCTTTAAGAAAAAAAAGCAAGCAAACAGTTCCTGCTTTACTTACATCCTGCTAGGCTTTTCAGCCAATGATACAGGAGCAAACATGCACAAACCTAGCTTACTGGCCCATGAGAAAGGAGCAAACACACAAAAACACATGGCATGAGATTTTAATGTTCAGAGCAGAATGGGCGGATTTACCTTTTGCAGGCATAACAGACAGAGATTCTTTTTTTTTTTTTTTTTTTTTTTTGCAGTAGAATGGACACTCTTTTTGTAGGCATAAACACATGAGATCAGGGATTTGCTATTCCCAAGCAGATGCACCAGCATTTTCCATTGCATGTAAGAAAACTGTTAAAGACAACAGAACAGGATTTAGGTTTACTATTGAAATGTCGAATGGCACTACATCGACTGTACTATAGTCGAACACGGAAGTTCGAAAATAGTAATGTTGACAACAAAAAAAAACAATCTAGGACTGTGTTTTAACATGGGTCGAGGTAGGGGAGATGTTTGTAGTTCTGAATAATACTGAACACCTACCTTGACCCATGTTAAAACCATTCCTAGATTGTTTTTTTGACGTCGACATTACTATTTTTGAACTTCCGTGTTCGACTATAGTACAGTCAACGTAGTGCCATTCGACATTTTAATAGTAAACCCAGGATTTACTTTGTTTACTTAGTCTTTCCAGGAATCAGATGCAACAGCATTGTACTTTGCAGGGACTGAGATGATTTTATTTTTAAAGACCACAGAAGAATGGTAATCACCAGAATGGGATTTTTGCTTCCCGTGCAGGTATGAGTGAGTTTTTCTTTAAAGATGTGCATGTGTGTGTTTGTGTAAAATATCCTACTTAGGTAGGGCAGTTTATTTATGGGAGTTGTTCAGGCTCAAACCCTGTACTTTAACTACAGAAGGTAGATGCCTTACTCCATCACACCAACTGCCAGACTTCCTTTTCTAAATTTCTGTGGATTACAGTCAATGTCACACGTTAGAGTTTCACAGTTTTAGTGGTACATAAAATAGATATTGATGCAAAACCTGCAACTTTAAGAGATTTAGAGTAGCCTGCAAAATAGCCTCCTGGACTGCAAGTCTAGTGACTAACTAGCTATGAACAGGAGCAATTATGGTGTAAAGGAAGGAAACCTGTTGTAGTGAACTGATGGTATTAAGCAGCAGCATCATTATATCAGCTAAGTTTTTGGATGTGATTCTTAGTTTTCTTGTTCTGTTGAATGTTGACTGTGTCTTTATTATTTAGCTATGAATAACTTGGCCAGCACAAAGTCTGAATTTCCTGTGAATACATTTTAATTCTTCTTGTTTCTTCAGACACATAGATGAGAAATGCATGGTATTTGGCTACAACAGTTTGTCTAGCACTTAGTCCAGATGAGTAAGGCTATGAGCTGTTGAATATAGAGCTGTTTCCTGTAGTAAATGGTTTGATTCCATCAGGAGCATACCTCTCAACTATCCAAATTTTTGCCTCATATTTTTGGTCTGTTCCTCATAAAAATTTGTGGTTTTCTGGTAAACTACTGAGGATTGTAGTCACTATTTGAGTTTCAGTCTTTATATCATTCAGTAAAATGCATGTTAACACAAATACTGTTATTCTAGCAACTTTTTTAAGTTTATAAGAGCAATATTTAAAATCTGCCCCTATTTTTGGGCCTTTGTCCTCCCATTGTTTGAGACTTTGTCGAGATTTCTTGTGCTAAGAGGTTGAGAGACATGTCCTTAGCCATCATTTGTCTTCTGTGTGACTCTGCCAAATTACTTCCCCAGACAATACTGAAAAGGGTTACATGTTCAGTGGACTGTCCTGGGCTGTTAGAAAATGCATTATACAGTTGTTTTTTTGAATTCCTGCAGCTTTTACACAAATGCTAATTAGTACTTCACTATTTGCTTTTTTGAGTAAGAACCTCAGAATGTATCTTGTAGTTTACTGAGTTGCCAGATTCATTTTCACTAAATGTGAGTTTCAATGGAAGAGAACAGTGTTTCCTTTTGTTTTAGAAAGTTGCTTTTGGTATTTATTCTGTAAAATTTTAAATAAGTTTTAAATGGAATCCAAATCTTTGTCATCATCATCTTCTTTTGGCTGTTCCCTTCAGGGGTCGCCACAGTAGATCACCTGTTTCCATTTCCTCCTGTCCTCTGCATCTTGCTCTGTCACACCAACCACCTGCATGTCCTCTCTCACCACATCCATAAACCTTATCTTAGGCCTTCCTCTTTTCTTGTTACCTGATAGCTTCATCCTTAGCATATTTTTCCCAATATACTCAGCATCCCTCCTCAGCACATGTCCAAACCAACATAATCGTGCCTCTCTGGCTTTGTCTCCAAACCTTCCAACCTGGGCTGACCCTCTAATATACTTATTCCTAATCCTGTCCACCCTCATCACACCCAGTGCAAATCTTAACATCTTTAATTCTGCCACATCCAGCTCAAACTCCTGCCTTTTTGTCAATGCCACTGTCTCCAACCCATATAACATAGCTGGTCTCACTACTCTCTTGTAGACCTTCCCTTTCACTCTTACAGGTACTCGTCTGTCACAAATCACTCCTGACACTTTTCTCCACCCACTCCATCCTGCCTGTACTCTCTTCTTCACCTCTCTTCCACACTCACCGTTACTCTGAACTATTGACCCCAAGTATTTAAACTCATCCAACTTTGCCACCTCTACTCCTTGCATCCTCACCATTCCTCTATCCTCCCTCTCATTCACACACATATATTCTGTCTTAGTCCTGCTGACCTTCATTCCTCTTCTCTCTAGAGCATATCTCCATCTCTCCAGGGTCTCCTCCACCTGTTTCCTACTCTCACTATAGATCACAATGTCATCTGCAAACATCATAGTCCACGGGGACTCCTGTCTGATCTCGTCTGTCAACTTGTCCATCACCATTGCAAATAAGAAAAGGCTCAGAGCTGATCCTTGATGTAACCCCACCTCCACCTTAAACGCATCACTCCCACTGCAGACCTCACCGCTGTCACACTACCCTTGTACATATCCTGTACCACTCTTACATACTTTTCTGACACTCCTGACTTCCTCATACAATGCTACAACTCCTCTCTAGGCACCCTGTCGTATGCATTCTCTAAGTCTACAAAAACACAATGCA
The DNA here is from genome assembly GCF_019279795.1 of Protopterus annectens. Lineage (NCBI taxonomy): Eukaryota > Metazoa > Chordata > Ceratodontiformes > Protopteridae > Protopterus > Protopterus annectens. The sequence goes on from NC_056746.1 coordinate 1,167,550,192, forward strand.
ACTCCTTCTAACATTCTCCATCAACACTCTCAGAACAAAGATCGCATCTGTAGTGCTCTTTCCCGGCATGAAACCATACTGCTGATCACTAATCATGATGTCCCTTCTTAACCTTGCTTCCACTACTCTTTCCCATAACTTCATGTTGTGACTGATCAATTTAATTCCTCTGTAGTTACTACAGCTCTGCACATCACCCTTATTCTTAAAAATCCAAATCTCTGTCATAGTTGTAAAAGCAAAGAAGAAAATAAAATGTACACCCACAGATTTGAACAGTGTTTATGATATGGTAATTGGAGAGGTACAGACAAGTAATACGATATTGACATGCCTGATGGGGGCCTGATTTATTATCCTGTATAAGCCTGAATCAGAATCAGTTGACCATGCAGGTGTATGCTTCAACAATATATATAACATTATTGCCATTCAAGTAGGTCAGACCTATCCTAAGTGATGTCAGAGGGGATAGCTTTTCTCATAAGCATAGCTGGCTCAACCAGCACCCTGTGCTGGTCCCACAAACCAATACCCTACCACCTCAGCTCTTCATGTGAAGAGGAAAAATAAACTTGCAGGATGCTTCCTGCAGACAGTACCCAATCCACACTATCCACACTCATCAAGAGCAAAAATAAAAAAAAAAGTCTGTTCCTCTTAGCGGCATACCAACCAGGTAGCCAGGTACAGGAAAAACACCCCTCCTGCCTCTGCCATTCAGGTCCTATTTCTTTGCCATGCCCCAACCATCCTTCCTTACATTATAGTAAATAATAATAATAATAAACCTCTCTTTTAAACTGTAGCAACCTGCTTGCTACAGTTTATATCCTGCATGGAGCACTACAGCACTCAGGTTTTAGTTAAAACTAAAAGGTTTATTTTTCATTTAAATTGCAGCAAACTGTTTGCTACAGTTTATACCCTGCACAAAACACTGTGGTACTCATGTTTTAGTTAAAGAAAAATATTTTTTTTTACATTTAAGCTATAGCAAATTGCTTGCTACAGATATAACGAGTTTCTACAGTTTATACCCTGCAGAGAGTGCTAGGACACTCAGGTTTTTCTTTAAAAATAAGCTTTTCTCTTTTAAACTGTAGTTGCTACAGTTTACATCATGCACACAGCTCAACAGCATTCAGGTTTTAGTTAATAAAAAAGAGATTTTTTTTATATTTAACTGTAGCAAACTGCTTGCTACACACAGAGCACTAAAGTGCTCAGGTTTGACCGCAAATGCTATACCGGCTTTTGAAAGTTGGTATTGCACTATGAGTGATCAGGATGATGGATGGCTTATCAGAATGCACCATCTATCACTTTGTATTTGGGGCATTTGCCCATTTCACCCTGCACTAGCTACACAACTGACTATTCTTGATGACATAAAATGTGATGTAGGTGTCCTTCAGGTATGTAACCCTTCCCCTCTCAAAAAAAACAAACAAGCAAAAAAAAAAAAAAAACAGTATGTTGATGCAGTAATATTTCTGATTTTTATATGCCTTGTGGGTAGCTGAATGAAATCTGCTGCAGCATTTATATTATCTTTAATTGTTTTAAGAAGTTTTAGCACTCATCTGTTTCTTTGAGCTCAGCACTTGTTCAGAACTCATTGTAAGAACTAAATAAGTTACAAATTACTACAGTACTCAACTTTCCTCACTTGTCTAGAGGAAAACAGTTTTTAGTACTTAATAAATAAGCACTTATTCAGGCATGTCTAAAGGTCAGCTCCCGGTGTTTTCTCCTGTCTACCTGATGAATCTGGGCATCTTGAGACAGTGCAGCAATTGCCTCATGTACACAGACAACCCTCTCCTCCTACCACACAACACTACGACCTGTGAGAGATGCACTTATATAGCCAAACTGGAAGCAAAGCTCTCTTCACCAAAGACTGGCCTAGACAGTCAAGAGGAGAAGGTAAACACTTGCACCTCACCACACTCATCACATAGTCCCTCAAAACCTACAACACCAAAACACACACACAGAAGCACAAAACACACACCTACATTCACAGAGGCTCTCAGTACAAATCTGCACAAACAACAGAGATCTCCAAAGCAGAAATGCAAGCAACCTTCCACAACCCAAATGACATATAGCCAACATACTCAGTGTGCCACTCAACTACAGCCCATAAGGCATAACGTACCCAACACTCTAGTCATAGGTGACTCTATAGTCGGGCACACTGATGTTCCACTCACCAGGCTAAACAAGGAAAAAGTTACTGTCAGCTGCCTGTTAGGTGCCAGGATCCACCACATAACACACACACTCAGGTCACTCCACAACAAGTACAAATATGACTCTGTCATTGTCCATGTTGGTGTGAATGACCTGAGACATACCTCCCTGGACTACATGAAAAGAGACATGGAGGAGCTCTCCGATCTTGTAGCCCAGACAGGTATGACCCTAGCCCTGAGTAGCATCCTGCCATCACCCAGAATGACACTACAGTACAAGGACAAAATGATTGACTTTAACAATCGGCTAAGCTTCTGGTGTCATTCTAAGGGAATCCAGTATCTGTCTGCCTGGGATGACATGATCGACAGACCACGCTGCTTTGCCAGAGATGGCCTGCACCTGCCGCCCTTGGGATTCCGGATACTGGCAAAGGCTCTTGCCACCCCTATAGTGCCTTTTTTAGGCAAGGTTCAAATGACAAATTCACCACTGTAACAGGTACCCGCAAGCAAAATTTGAGGGTAATGCTACTCAATGCTAGAAGTCTAAACCTCAAAATGCACTCACTCGAGGCACTCCTTAAAATGGAGAACATTGACATCTGTACAGTGACAGAGACCTGGTTCAAAGCTCCAGAGAGCACCCCTGCATTACCAGGCTATAATTCATACCACACCCTTCGGCCATCAAACCCGGACCGAAACACTAAAGGTGGAGGTGTGTCCATATTCATTAAGGATAGCCACACCTCCAAGCTAGTTGCTCAGCATAATGCATCCGAGATTATCCAAGTTCAACTAACTCTGGGCAAAACCACAATCCAGATTGTAGCTTGCTACAGACCCCCCACCATGCCCCAGGATTCCCACTCCTCTTTTCCTGATACACTGGAAAATATTAAGGTACAACCCAACACTCTAATAATGGGTGATTTCAACTACCCTACCATTAACTAGGAAAACTACTCATGTACCAACTCTTTTGCTCAACGTTTTCTGGAAATCATCAATTCCAACATCCTGGATCAACTTATCCATACCCCCACCAGGGGCAGCAATATCCTAGACCTGGTCATCACCAACATGGGTGACCGGTGTTCCACACCAGAGGTCAGCTCCTCGTTGGTCAGATCCGACCACAAGCTAATCACCCTAGACATCCACATCCCGCTCCCACCCTCCCATTAGGAAAATAACCGTAAAAAAATTCTCCAAAGCCAACTTCACGCTTCTTAAGACAGAAGTGGCAAACTTCACAACACCCATGCAGACAGACAATAGAGTTACGACTGCTGAATACTACACAAATGCACTTTATAAGCACTTACATGAGTGCATGGATCATGCTATCCCTAACAGAACCAAGATGCTATCCTCCAAAAGAAGGAAGCCAATCTGGTGGTTTTCTACCATAAACAAACTCTACAACAGAAGAAAGAAATTGTTGCAAAAAAGAGTAAAATCCCACAATTGGAGGAACTCCCTGGTCAGCCTCAGTAAGAAGCTGAGAACCCTCATAAAATCCTCCAAAGCTAGTTATGAAAACAAAATTGCCACTGATTCTAAAGACAAGTACAAAGCATTCTATAGCTATGTCAAGACTCTCAATGGCAACACTCAGATCTGCTCTGAGTTACAGCACAACGACACTAAATATACAGAACCAACTGATATTACCAACATCCTGGCAGATAGGTTCAGTGCTAACTTTACCCTCCCTCTCACCCCCTAAAGGGCCTATCTTTATACCGGAAGAATGCAAAGTTCCTGTAATCACGACTGCACAAGTAAAAACCACACTCTCCAAAGCCAAGAACACAGCATCCATGAGACCTGACAACATCTCAGGCTGCTTTCTACATGAACTACAGAATGAACTGGCACCCCATCTAAGTACCATGTTCAATCATAGCCTTATCTCAGGTTTTGTGCCCATTGAATGGCACACCGCAACAGTTATCCCACTCCATAAAGGGGGGGGGCACAACAGACCCCGGGAACTACCACCCCATTAGCCTGACGAGCCTCGTCTGCAAGGCCATGGAATGTATCATCATGGAACTCATAAACAAAGACATTGGAGATCTCTAAACTCTGGACCCCACACAGTTTGGGTTTGTAAAAGGCAGATCATGTCTCCTAAACCTGATAGACTTCTTTGAAGTAGTCACCAAAGCCATAGATGAGGTTAAGGTGTTTCACACAGCCTATCTAGATCTCGCCAAGGCGTTCAACACCATCCCCCACTCTGGAATTATAGATAAACTCACTAAACTAGGTATAAATCCCTATGTCACAAGATGGGTTGCCAACTGGCTTACTGACAGAACTCACACTATGAAAGTAGCAGACTCCAAGTCAGACTTCAGGCCAGTGACAAGTGAAGTACCACAGGGTTCAGTCCTGGGTCCTCTCCTGTTTGGTATCTACTTCTCTGAAGTACAGGCTACCACAGAAGGTCTTTGGCTAACTAATTTCGCAGATGACTGCAAACTGGGAACCATAATCAAAACTCCTAACGATGTGGACATCCTACAAAATGGCCTCACTGAGACAGATGCCTGGTGTCAAAGACATGGTCTCAAGCTCAATGCCAAAAAGTGCATTGTCATCCCCTTTGGTAAAAACTCTGTACCCATGAACTACCACATAGGCGGTAGTCTACTTAACACCGAAGGTGTGATAAGAGACCTTGGGACACAGGTGGACAGTAGTCTCTCCTTTGATAATCACATCACCACAGTGGTCAGGAAATTCTTCTACATGGCACCCCTCATCACAAAAGGTTTCTCATCCAGAAAAAAAGAGGTCATTGTTCCCCTCTACTCATCACTCATTAGATCCATTATAGAGTACAACACCCCTTTTGGTATGTACCTCACAAGACATCTACAACAACTGGAAAGGCTGCAAAAATACCTCACAAAGAGGATTACTGGCCTCAAACAGATGCCTTATGCAGACCATCTCAAAAAACTCCAGCTTTACTCCATCATATATCACCTACTCAGAGGCGATCTCTACCTAACATACAAAGCTATGTCAAACCCAGAGCTGTTGGACATGCTCCACTTAAAGAAATCCCATTCCCTCCGAGCTACATGCTCTAGGGACCTAAACCTTGTCACCACAATAAACAGAACATGCTGGAGGGATAGATTCCTGTCCCAGAGACTTCCCATACTCTGGAACAGACTACCTATCTATGTCAAACAGAGCTCCTCATTAGCACTCTTCAAGAAAAATCTTGATGACTGGATGGATAATAAGAAATTCACCCCGGGGATCACTTCTGCGGTTCTGCTTGACAGGGGCACAGGAAAATAATTTTCTTTAGTGGCGAAAGCCAGGGTACCTTTTTGGCTAGGCTTGTATAGGCCCTAGGGCCAATAGCCTAGTACCTACCTATGAACCTATGTTTTGCTTTATTCATTGTACTTAAGAATGGACATAATTGACTAATAGGCCTGGATTGTGTAATAAACTCTAAACATGTCGCATTTTATTAATATATATTTTTAGTACCTTCTTTACAGTCTCCAGCAACTGCAAAGGCATTGACATTTGTAAGGTCATACTGTCTTTATTATTTGGAGTGGTGATCATAATTATCTGACCTTTAGCATCCATTATGTAGTCACTGCTGCGTATTACTGTGATACAGTCTTCTCTATAAGACTGGATTGCAAAACAATTTCTGCATTTAGTTAAAAGCGGTCACTCTGGCAGTTAGAGTAGAGGGCTAAAGCAATGACTTGTTAATGAGTTGCTTCCTGTGTTAAGGGTACAGGGTTTGAATCTTTCTGCTTTCATTTACCTAATGTGTAACAGTGAGGAAACCTTTTAACCAGGTAGTGCTTTGGATTAATTGGGAATTTGCGCTAGACTCATCAATGGCCTCCAGGACTGAAGACCTTTTATCTATGAACCTGTTGTCATTTGCCAACCATTCTCCATTGCATAGCTGATCTAGGTCAGAAAATGTTATGGCAATATCAATATTGCACCAATTTTATTAATGCAGCAAAGGTAATTTACTCTTCAAGGGTGGTAGGCACTGCATTTGTATTTGAATCACTGAAATGCAATATTATTTGCCAGTCCGAACCTCTATATTAGTAATAGTTTTCTTTAATGTGGATTTTTTTTTCAGATGACTTTACTTCTACAGAGATTGTGCATATTGTCTTATCATATGTTATCATGTGGTTAAAATGTCTTATAAATACTTTTCTATATAAACTGTGCTACACCTGGCTGGATCTTATGGTATGATTCTAGTGATCTCTTTACAATTTCATGTAGTCCGTCCAAACAAAATACATATAATTTATTTCTTCATAACAATAAGGGCTATGCACAGTTGACAAAGTGACTATAACTGCTTTTAGGGGGCTCTCTATGGATGGAAGTACCGCACGTTTTTATCATATGGTCTTTTTTAAACAGTCTTTAATTTGGCTTTGCAGAACTAGTGTGTGTGTGTAAGTGTGTGTGTGTGTGTGTGTGTGTGTGTGTGCGTGTGTGTGTGTGTGTGTGTGTGTGTGTGTGTGTGTGTGTGTGTGTGTGCGTGTGTGTTTAAGTTGGAATACTTTGGTTGTTACTGTATGTTTGTGTGAGCACATTAGAAATATGTTACTTTGGTAATTATTATTGTTAATTTTTTGTTAGAGACATCTGAGAAGGATGCCATCAACTATGTAACTATAACTACTGGGTTTGGAGGATGTGTGTGCATAGAAATGACATACCCTACAGGGCTGATAAAGTTAAAAATTCATCAGTCTGTCTTTGCAAGACTAATGTGCATTTGTGTAAAGCAAATTGGAGTACTTTCCTGGTGTCAGTTTTATCACAATCAGACATGTGATGTATATACAGTCAATAAAGTAGCCACAATTGTCGAGTAAAGATATTGGTGGGTTATAATGACAGCAGCTGCGGTAGCCTTATATGTTTGAAATATGAAATGGGTACTTTTGTCATTATCGTGTTGTATATCTTGTTTCACTGCTTACTGTAAAAGTGTTCAAAACTGCAGATTTAAAACTCATTTTAACAAATGGCATTGTATCAAAAGAAATATAATTTAAAATAATTAGGCAGGTGAGTCAAAGAACACATACATTTATGCATGGTCCTAAATTGTGCAGAGGCCCAATGTACACTTAATCCTCCACCTTCAAGCTACATTTTCAGTGAATGTGAGTTTCAAGGGAAGAACAGTTTACTGCTGTACATGCTAGATATGTTTTCAATGCAAGACTGTTTTGATTAGCAATTGGCTGGCAGCATTTATGCCATAAAGTTTGAAATACGTTGAATCCAAAATCTCTAATCGGTAAAAGTAAAGAAGAAAATAGTGTGTAAACTAATAGGTTTGAACAACGTTTGTAGTAACTGGAGAAAGACAGCCAATGAAAGGGACACTGGAATGGATAGGGTGGGGTGGGGGGCTGGTCCGTTACTCTACCTAGAGCCCCATTTGACCACAATCTGGCTCTGGCTGGACTATGTCTTTTTTATAAGAAATTATGCTGACTTAAAAGGAGTTAATTGACATGGAGCTGTAGAGGTTAAATTCAGAAAGATATAAGAAATTATGTTTTTTTATAGAAGGACAACTGACATCTGGATCCATGTTCCAGTGAGAATTGTCATAACAGATGCTGAAGATTTGTGGAATGCATGCACGGTTCATTCATAGATCACTGCTGCATTAGCCTTAGCTTATATGGGTTATATCCTGCCTATGATATAAAAGCTGGCCAGCTTCCAAAGCCTTGGACTCCTTCCACACATGTGCCCAAGTTGTTGGTTGCATGAGATTGCCAGGGAGAAAACCAGAAGGCCAGATCTGGTGCCAAAAGCTTCAGTACTTTCTTGTCACTCTAAGAGAGTGTTAGTCTTATCTCTTAGGAGATTTGCAGTTGGCTAATTTTTTTTTATTGCTGGGCAAATATGTTCCCTTTGGGGGAAACCTACCACAGTATCTGACTTTCTTTATGATATGGGCCAATGTTGGTAAGAAACATAGTGTTTTCTGAGAAAATATTATTTTTAGCAACTCTCTTGAGACCAGCTGGTCTGACTGTTTTTCTATTTTTTTTAATTTTACTGTTTGTGCTTATTTTTTGTGAGAAAACTTGTGCTTATTCTGTTGAATTTTCCATATTCTGTTAGGAGCAAGTGTGTGTTTTAGGATTGCCCTTGTTTATTTTGCTTATGAACACTGCTTTGGACAACTTACCTGTCACTGCCTTGCTCCAGCTATGCAACCAGGGCATAAGGCTTCTTTTCTGGCAGAACCATGGAAAGGCTTACTGGTCCAATGATTCTGCCATCATTCAGATCCAATAAAAGAAAACCTTGTGAAGAGTCCTTGCCAGCACAGGGGGTTCAGTCTATGCCTCAGCCCCTAGTGGGTGACTGTGATGCGGCCATGATGGGTCCTCAGAATAGTCACATTTTTCTCCGGATCTGTCTGGTGTAGCCACTTCAGCCACCATGTATTATGGCTCAGCCCCACTCTCTGAGGCTGTTCAGATGCCCTTGGTAAGTATGAAAGAACCATTCTTGTTGACCTCAGAAGGGAGAGTAAGAAGTGCATCCCTTCATAGCCTGGATAAGAGACCTGCTCCCAAGCGGGAAGTACTGGTCATTAGTTCGTACCCTTCTAGGCAGAAAGTTAAACAGTTATCTTCCTCAGACTGTATTTCTGTTGATAAGGAAGCATTTATTGATTAGATTAAAGGTTTATTACAGGCTTTAGAACCTTTTAACAATAACTGAAATTGCTATGGAAAATATAGGCTAATCACTTTAGTTTCTAAAAATTTTCTGTCTGATGAGCAGGATAGGGATGAGGATAAGGCATCTTCTTTTTTTCTCCCCAAATCCTGATTCTGATAAAAGTGTTGGCTCATAATCTCTTTTGGAGGAATTTTATTTTTCTGAAACAATTTTTAGGATGAATAAAATGTTTCAGTAGGAACAAAGTGATATTCCGCCTTGAAGAAATATTATGATTTATTACAAGTGGAGATGCCACAGCCTGTTCTTCCTCTTTTGCTAGCTTTGGGGACACTTTAAATATGGCCTGCAATATGTCCAGTAGTCAGACTGCAGCTCCTAAATAGGCAGACAGACTTAGTATTTGATTTTTCATCCCAGATCTGACCCTTCAGCTATTTCTGTGTCTAGTCCTGCTGCAAAAAAAAAAAAAAATGATAATCCCCTCCCCAGAAAAGGATGGGAAAGCTTTTGACAGGTTCTGGAAGATAATTTATTTCTTTACTACATTATCCTTTAGAATTTTAAATTATCAGGTTCACATGCTAAAAGTATATGTTTGCTTCTTTTGACAACATGAGGAACATTACTGCCAGTTTTTATCTTTTCAGGAGGTAAGTTCTCATAGACTTCTGTGATTGCTTCTGTATTGCTTCTGTATCTCAAATGACTAAACATTCTTTAAAATGTGCATTAGATTGTGTTGACTGTGTGTCCACAGCAGCTTCTGCCTCTGTTATGAGGTGGTTTGCATAGGAACATGCACAGAGGTTTTTTGAAGATGTTAAATCTGAAATCTTAAATTCTCTTTGGATAAGGAGAGTTCCTTTGGCACCTCTGCTACTCAAGTACTCAGTGTGATGAAAGATGGAAATTGATTCAAGGGGTTACTCAGATTTTCTCTAAGTTTGGTAAATCCTTTGCTTCAAAACTCTGGTTCCTTTTACAAGAAGCAAAGCAAAGCAGTCTTGATAAGCTTCTAGCAAACATTCATGTAAGAAAAAGCAAGAGGGGTTTTCAAAGAAAAAGGAGGGGATCTTCCAGAATAGGGGAAACTGCAGTAAGTCAGAATTAGTAATGCAGCACCCCTTATCCTGCCACAGAACCTGGGTCTTCACCTTCTGTTTTGGCATCAGATTGTGACATAGGTTCATAGGTTCATACTAGGCTATCTGCCCTGGGGCAATTATAAACCTAGCCTGATTCTGTATGGCTTACGCCACCCCTTGATTTGAGTATACTGTGCCCTTTTTAAGGTTTAGTTTACTGTGCCTCTGACAAACCTACAATCCCCCATCCACCTATCGAGATTCTTCTTGAAGAGATTCAGTGAGGTGCTCTGCCTCACATGAACTGGACTTCTATTCCAGAGCGAAAGGAGCCCCTGGGTTATGAACCTGTCCCTCCAGCAAGTTCTATTTATTTCTGTGCTGAGGTTCAAGTCCCTCGAGCGTGTGGCTCTAAGGGATTTAGATTTACTGAGGTGGAGCATGTCCATTAATTCTGGATTTGACATAGCTTTGTATGTCAGGCATAGATCGCCTCGAAGTAGGCGGTATGCAACTGAGTAGAGCTGGAGTTTTTTTAACCGAGCAGCATATGGCATCTGTTTGAGACCCTTGATCCTCTTGGTGAGATACTTTTAGGGTCTTTCTAATTGCTGCAGGTGTCGGGTAAGGTGCATCCCAAAAGGGGCATTGTATTCTATGATGGGCCTGATGAAGGATGAATAAAGGCACGATTACCTCTCTTGATCTAGATGTGAAACCCTTCGTGATGAGGTGGGCTATGTAGAAGGTCTTTCTAACCACTTTGGCAATGTGGTTTTCAAAGGAGAGATTGCTATCAACTTGGGTCCCCAGGTCCCTAATAACTTTCTCTGTACTTAATGGGTTTCCGCCTATGTGGTAATTTGTGGGCACATTGTTTTTGCCAAAGGGTATGACTATACATTTTTTGGCATTTAACTTTAAACCATGGCGCTGGCACCAGTTATCTGTCTCTGTGAGACCTTTTTGAAGGATGTTTGTGTCAGCTGGAGAGTTGATTATGGCGCCCAGTTTGCAGTCGTCTGCGAACTTGGTGAGCCATAGTCCTCCCATGTTTGCCTGTACCTCAGAAAAGTATATACCGAACAAGAGTGGTCCCAGGACAGAACCCTGTGGGATGCCACTTGTGACCAGTTTCGAGTCTGACATGGCTCCAGCAACTCTCACTCTGTGGGTTCTGTCTTTGAGCCAGTTTGTGACCCATCTTGTGACATAGGGGTTTATATTTAAGCTGGATAGCTTATCTATGATGCCCGAGTGGGATATTGTGTCAAATGCCTTTGCAAGGTCCATATAGGCTGTGTGGATTACCTTTCCTTCATCTATGGCTTTGGTGACTGTTTCGAAGAAATCAACCAGGTTCAAAAGGCAGGATCTGCCCTTGACAAAGCCGAACTGGGTAGAATCTAGTGTCTGTAGGTCCCCAATGTCTTTGTTTATGAGCTCCATGATGATCCTCTCCATAGCCTTGCAGACTAAGCTAGTCAGGCTTATGGGGTGATAGTTTCCAGGGTCCGTAGAGGCTCCACCTTTGTAGAGTGGAGCCACTGTTGCTGTACGCCATTCTGTGGGCACATATCCTGTAGTGAGGCTGTGATTGTATAGCTGTTTTATTTGAGGGATTAGTTCCTCTTGGAGTTCATGTAGGATGCAACCTGGGATGCCATCTGGTCCCATGGAAGCAGTGTTTTTTGCTTTGGAGAGGGCAGCCTTCACCTGAGCATCAGAGATGTTTGAGAGGCAGCCCTCTGCTGGGATAGATACTTGCTCTTTTGGGGGGGGTGGAGAAGTTTGCACTGAACCTGTCTGCCAGGATATTGGCGATGTCTGTGGGTTCAGTGTATTTTTTGTCATTTAGAATCAACTCAGAACAAGTCTGGGAGTTGCATCCCAGGTTTCTAACATAAAGCCTTATGATTGTCTTTGGTGTCCTGTGCAATTTTTCTCTCGAAGCTGGCCTTGGAGGATTTTATGAGGGATCGTAATTTTTTGCTAGTACTGATCAGAGATGCCTTCCCTATTAGGGATTTTGCTCTATCATGTAGTAGCTTCCTCCTTCTGTTGTACAGTTTATTTATGGCAGGGGTCCACCAGACTGGACGCCTGCCTTTGGATGATTGGGTCTTGGTTTTGTTTGGGATAGCATGATCCATGCATTCCTGGAGATGTCCGTAGAATGCGTTTATATAGGATTCTGCAGTTTGGGCCGTAGTTTCCACTGGCCCTGGGGCCTTGAAGGATTCCACTTCGGTTCTGAGAAGTGAGAAGTTCGCTTTTGAGAAGTTTTTCACTGTGGTTTTCTGGGCTGGGGGTGGGGTCGGGATGTGGACATCCAGTGAAATTAATTTATGGTCTGATCTTACCAATGAGGGATATACTTCTGGTGTGGAGCATAGAGTCCCCATGTTGGTAATGATCAGGTCTAGTATGTTGTCCCCTCTTGTGGGAGTGGTGACTAGTTGTTCCATAGCATTTGAGTTTATAATTTCCAGGAACTTTTGGGCTAAGGTGCTGGGGCTTGAGTAGTGCTCCCAGTCAATGTTTGGGTAGTTGAAGTCGCCCAATATAATGGTGTTCGGAGAGATCTTCATGTTCTCCAATGTTTTCAGGAAAGCCGAGTGGGATTCCTGACTTTGAGAGGGTGGTCTGTAGGATGCTATAAACTGAAAAGCAGTCTTGCCCACTGTTAGTTGCACATGGATGGTCTCCGATACTTCATGCAATGCCACTAACCTGGAGGTGTGGATATCCTTGATAAATATGGAAACTCCCCTCCTTTTGTGGTTCGGTCCAGGTTTTGGGGCGAAAAGCATGATATGAGGTATAGCCTGGTAGTGCTGGGGTGCTCTCTGGAGCCTTGAACCAGGTTTCTGTCACTGCACAGATATCGATGTTCTCCATACGGAGGAGAGCTTCGAGTGCGTGCATCTTGAGGTTAAGACTTCTGGCGTTTAGCAGCATTACCCTTAGTTTCTTGTTCCTTGTGCTGTCTATGGGGGTGGGTTTGACTTTTGAGCCTTGCCTAAAAAAGGCGCTATGGGGGTGGCAAGAGCCTTTGCCAATATCCGAAAGCCCAGTGGTGACAGGTGCAAGCCGTCCCTAGCGAAGCAACGTGGCTTGTCGAGCATGTCATCTCAGACTGACAGACACTGGATCCCCTTTGAACGACACCAAAATTTTAGCCAATTGTTAAAATCGATCATTTTGTCTTTGTACTGTGGCATCATTCTAGGTGAGGGTAAGATGCTGCTCAAAGTCAGGGTCATACCAGCCTGGGCTACATGATCAGAGAGCTCCTCTATGTCTCTTTTCATGTAGTCCAGGCTGGTACGTCTCAGGTCATTCACACCAGCATGTACAATGACTGAGTCATATTTGTATTTGCTTTGGAGTGACCTGAGTGCTTGCGTTATGTGCGGATCCTAGCACCCGACAGGCAGCTCACCGTGACCTTCTCTTTATTCAGCCTGGTGAGCGGGATGTCAGTGTGTCTGACAATAGAGTCACCTATTACAAGAGTATCAGGTGTGTTATTCAGCCTTAAGGGCTGTGGCTGCTTGGCACCCTGACTTTGTGGGTTATGTGTTGTGCGTGTTTTGTTTTGAAGTAGCGTTTGCTTGGATGTCTGCTTTGGAGGTCTCTGTTGCTTAGGTAGATTTTTATTTAGAGTTTCCGAGTATGTTTTTGTGTATTTATGTGTTTGGTTCGCTGATGTGGTGGGACTGTGTGATACTGGAATTGTGTTGTGTGAGGTTACCTTCTCCTCCTGACTGGTTACACCAGTTTTGAGATGAGAGAGCTCAGCCTCCAGTTTGGCTAAATAGTTGCATATCTCACATATATTTGAACCTGTTTGGAGGAGGAGAGGGTTGTCCGTGTACATGAAACAGTTGTAACATTGTCTCAAAATTCCCAGATTCACCAGCTGGACTGGAGAGGAAACCATTGACTTACCTTTGGACATGCTAGAGTAATATAGGGAAACTGAATTTAAGACGGACCAATAGAGGACAGGATAATCATAGAGAGTATAAGAGTAAGTAGTGCTTATGGTTTAATAGTGCTAACTTGTAGGATTACTTAATTGGACCAGTGAAGGACAGACAAATATGTTCTAAAATTTGTTCAGGAGGATTACAATCGGCAGTTGGAAAGCCCCCCTCCTTTTCAAAGGAGTCTCCTTCAAACTGCAAATCAGACTCACTATTTTCTATCATCATCAACTGCTTTCTCTGTGGCTCATAGAACTAGTCCCATCAGATTAGTGGGGAAAAGGTTTTCATTCAAAAAATGTTCTGGTGCTAAAGAAAGATTCATCTTGGTGATCGGTTCATGAACTAACCTCTCTCAACTTGTTTGTGAAAGTTCCAAAGTCCATTTTCTAAGGTTTTCTGTATCTGAGTTACATTATCAGTTCTTTAGATTACCCTTTGAATTATCTGCTACTTAAGAATAGTGTGTCTAGCTCTTGTGATAGCCTATTCCAGATGCAAAGTATTCACATTTTTCTTTATTTAGATCCATCCATATTTTTGCAGTCTTTCTCAAAGTGTCAACAGTCCCCAACATGAGTAAGACATCTCTTTATCAATCTAGGATTCCAGGTCAACATTAAAAATCATCCTTGATTCCATTTCAGAGGGTAATGTTTTAGGATGCCTTCTAGATACCTTTATGCAACAGACATTCCTTCCTCAAGAAATAGTAAGGTACACCTGTTCCTGGATTTGTCCATTACTTTCTCCAATCAGTGTCTGATTTCAGCCAGGGAATATCTCAGGATTCTAGGGCTCATGGCAAGTATGATTCTTATGATTCTTCTTGCCAGATTGCACACAAGGAAAATTCAATGGCTCCTAAAGATGGTTTGGTCCCAACATCTGCACCCACCGACGTTTCAAATTCCAGTGCTGGGCTTTATGAAAAGAGAATTGGTTTGGTGGAGAAGCCAGATATCCTAAAACCTGTGTCTTCTTTCTCTCTTACATACCCTGCACAATCTTTAACAACAGTTGCATAAAATTTTGTATGGGGAGCAGTGTCCAGGGGAGGAAAAGTTTAAGGACTAAGGAACAAACAGGACAGGCCAGAGTGCACCAATGTGAAAGGGATGTTGGCAGTTATTTATGCTTTAGATTGTCTCTTCCAACTCTGATCAACAAGATTTCTTCAAGTGATCACAGACAATACCACTGTGATGTGGAATATGAATGAACGGGGGACACCAAGTCATTCCCTCAGTGTAGGCTGGCTATGCTGGCTTGAAAAGTTCTAATTCAGCACTTTTTAACCTTGCAAGCTTCATATCGTCTGTCAGAGCAAAATGTAGTTGTAGTCAAGAGGAGCAGGACTAGGACAGATCCTTATGAATGGAAACTGAATGATGAGGTCCTCCAGGAATTTATCCAGTTGTAAGGAACTCCTCAAATAGATCTGTTTGCCTCCTTGCAAAACAGGCAACTGTGCAAAACTTCTGCAGGATTCCTTGCAAACAGGCCTGGAAAATAGATGCTTTTTTAATTTCTGTGGCAAGAAATGTTCCTGTATCTCTTTGCACTGATATCCAGGGTCATTCTGAAGATTCAGAAGAACATTCCAAAAATCATTGCGGTGACTCTCTTATGGTCCACAATGGTTTTCCTTTCTTATGGAATTGGCCAAGGGAATACCAACAAGCTTTCTCATGCAATGGATCTGCTCACACAAAACAAGAGGAGTTTGATACACCCAGTCTCAAACAACTTCAACTGACTGCCTGGAAAATTCAGTTTTGATATGTTTTAGGCACCTTTGTCCTAAGGACATGCAGCAGGTGTTATAGGAGGCAAAGAAACCTGCTACTAGGAAATCGTATTCATAGGATCATAGGAGGTTACTAGGCTAATGGCCCTGGGGCCCTTACAAGCCTAGCCAAGAGTTTATCCCAAAAAAAGAAACCTCAGTCAGCACCTGTCTGGGTCTCGGTCAGGGTCAAGGCTCATTTTACCAGGGTCTTATTAAATGGAAGAGATTTGCTAGTTGGTGCTGCACTAACAACCAGGTCCCACTCAGGATTTCTGTGTTACTGGTTTTGCAATATTTGTTTGAGTTGTTATCCTCTGGCCTGGCTTACTGCTCTGTAAAGATTCATCTTTCAGCCATTTCAATCTCTTCCCATGGATCCTCCTTTTTCATTTCAGTCTTTGGTCAAGCTGTTCTTGAGAGGGGATTTTACAGTTAAGACCACCTAGGAAACAAATGGAACTTTCCTGATGTCTTAAATTTATGCTGGAAAAGTTATCTGCATCTCATTTTGAACCAGTTCATTAGGCTGAATTGCAATTCATTACTTGGAAGACTTGAGCGAGTGCTTTACTTATTGCTCTGACCTCTGCAAGAAGATTGTCAGAGTTGTAAGGTCTCATGGTGGGTCTGCCCTATCTGGTATTCTATAGTGATAAGATTACTATAAGAATAAATCCCTCATTGTGACTATACTGGCCTCAGAGGTTACTTTAAATCTAAAACACAAGCACAGGAATATAAGTCGGCAAAGCGATACAGTCCACATACACAATTTCCCACTAAATTCGGAGGGAAATCAGGCAGTTTTCACTTCACCAAGAACAATGCAAATTCAAAGCATAAAAAACTCTATTTATTGGTCATATATATACAAACTTGGCAAGCGCTTTCACCCGACTGGGCTTCTTCAAGCCAAAAAAACTGCAGGTTCAAAGTGTCCAATAAATACTCTATTCATAGTGACATCACATCCTATGAATTAATTAACAAATAAGATACGCACATATTTCATCGAATGAGTTATGCATGGTAAAAACAATATATATTTCCATAAAAATACATTATTATTACATTTACTTTAAATCTAGCCCTCAATCTTCCTGTCGTCTTCAAAGAGTCTAAAAAACAGGGAACATGATTTGTCATAATCTGGATGTGCATAGACAACTTAGGTATTATCTTGTGAAAACTAAATTCTTTAGGAAAGCTGAACAGATTTTGATTTCCAATAAGAGGAAGAAAAATGAGTAACTTGTGTCAAATCAGATTTATTTTTGCTGTTCCTACTATAATAAGGAACATCCAGTCAGAGTCGAGGCTCATTCTACCAGGGTCTTGGCTACTATGATGTCCTAAGGGAAATGGGTAGACTCTAGAAGTATTCTAGAGACAGCTACTTAGTCCTTTGTATATACTTCTTTACAAATCTCTATAAACTAGATTCCTTTTCCATGTCTGGAGCAGACATTATTAGGGCTGCTCTCTAGGGGGATCTTGAATCCTTCCTCCTTCCAATCTCTCTCTCAGCTATGGTAATCTGCTAAGGCTCAGCTATGTAAGTAAACTTACAATAACAGTAGGTGCTAGATTAAATCACAGCTGCAGTAACTGGTCCCATCCTCTATCCCCTTTTTGTGTTTATGTAAGGTAGTGATTTGTATATCCTATACTTAAATATATATTTTTTTATCAGGACTGTAGCCTCCCTTCTTTCAATTAGCAAAAAAATCCTGAAGCTACCGCTTTTCTCCTTGTGGACGTTGGGTAACCAACAGCCTGAACACATGTCTGGAAGTAGTCCAAGGCTTTGAGAGACTGGCCAGCTGTTATGTCCTAGACAGGATATATCCCACATAGCTAAGGGTACTGCAGGAGTGATTTAATCGACTACCTACTGTTATGGTAAGTTTACTTACACAACTGCACTTTGGATTAAGTTAGAAATTGTGAAGTTCATATAAAGATACAATTTACATCAGATACACTTTAATATTACCACGTAGGTGAAATGAAATGACAGCCCAAGCATGAGATTGTGCAATCGTACTTCACATTTCTGCATAAAGACTACAGTACAAGGCATTCAGATAAATATTTTTTACAACATATTTTCTCTGGAGGGTTATTGCATGTAAAATCCTTGACTTGCATTCTGTGGGCATGCTTTTTCCTTCATTTTTACTGTAATGGTTTTACACTATTTGAACTAACATCTTTTATGTATTTTACAATGATTTGTAGTTTTATTAGACCTGTGTTGCTATTTGCACATTTCTTTATTATCACTCTGATAAGCTGTCACATTCCAGTGGTATATATTTAAAATTATTTATTGTTTTACATGCGCATTAGTTAGGAAGGTTTTTATTCCATTTGGGAAATAACTCATAGCAGAACTGAGCCCAGTGGTCACTGTAGAGCACTTCCTGTTACCGCTGTTTTTGTCATTTCTCAACTCTCTCACTTCTGCTCTTTTATAATCACTGCTTTGCCACTCTGGGCATGTTTCAATGGCACTCTGTATTCATGAGACAGCACAGAAAGCTCTGTATTCCTTCAAGCATTCTACATCCTTCAAGTAATTGAGCAGAGCTGGAGAAGAAAATGGTCTGCTACTTCAGTAAGGCATAATTGCAGTTTAGATCTTTCTGCAAGAGGGATTCACAAGCACAACCAAAAAAAAAAAAAAGAAATCGTAAATACATGTATGACAAGTATAGGCTCCATGGTTTTGAAGCCAGCTTAGAAAATTTATTTGTAATCAGTGTGTTGAACAGATAACTGTATTATAGTCTGCAACTTGGCATCTGTAAACATTCTGGAGCCCTGAACTTCCTGGTAAAGAAAATGTACTACAAATAATGAATACCCCCACACACACTCACAAGATGTACAGCTAGTGTTTCAAACGATATCAGCCGTTCGAGTCTGCATTTATAATGCATTACTTCAGCTTGAAGGAGGAAATATCTGTTGACAGACACTGGTATACTAAATGGAAGTATAATGTGAGGGGAAAATGTCTTCCAAGTGCTTGGCTTATGAAGGCCCCCTACATCACAGAGTTAATTACAAAAATAGAAAACATACATTCTATTATATGAGGCCTATGTGTTTCTGTAACAATCGGTGAAGAAGGTACACATCTGAATCAATGGCTACTCATCAGACTCCCTGTGGAGCAGTGCCAGTCCCCTTCATTCTAACATATTAAGGCAGAACAGGTTATTACTGTTGGAAATTGAGTGACTAAGCAGGAGACATAAATGGCAACAGATCCAACTACAGTACCCTTTTATTATCAATGCAAGATGTTAGAAGCCATGATTTTTGTTTATTATTTTACTTAATTGGCAGGTACAACAAGGCCAAGATCTGCAGTAATGTTTTCCAGGACAGAATGAGAATTTATTGGCCTATTAAAAACACAATATGAGCAAATTGGCGGCGAGTCCATCTAGTATGTGTTGAAATACTTTTTTTTAATAACAGATGGTGAGACTAAGGGGGTTTGGCTCCCCTATGGCCTCAGGGTTACTGTTTCACTAATTAATAATGCATGCATGAACGGCTTGAGGTAACTAATATATTTTAGTTATAGCAGAACTTCTCATGCTGGACTGCCAGGGGTGGGCCATAATGTGTGGCATTCCTCTTGATATAGTACCTTTATATTCTTCCTGCCTGATTCAGATAAATAAATGGTTACATCCTGTAAACTATTAAGAATGCACCACTGTGCTTTGTGTTGGAAAGGCCAAGCAGTTTGAATTAATTGCTGATAAACAGATAAACAGATAACTAAGAAACCAAGAATATTATCAGAACATTCAATCTTTTCCAAAATGCTCTTGATTACTAGATTATCAGAATCAAAGGAAATGACCACAGGAAGGCTACAGAAGATAGCTCAGATTGAAGTTGGACAGCAAAGATCTGAAAAGTAGTTGTAGGCAGACAGTATGTTTAGTTCCCAGTAAGATTACTGCGCTTCTTCATAATGTAGCCAGCGATGTGCTTCACATTCCTTGCCATTTAAAGTGCACTGGCAGACAGATTTCTCCAACCATACTGTTGTACTTCCCTTTCCTGTCTGCCTGTCTGTAGGTCTGTTGATAAACTTATTTTTCTCTGTATATCACTGCGTCTGCCTGTTTATTTGTTCCTATATTAAGGATAATAAGGAAGGATAAAATGGACAGGAACATTTCAAAAGGCTAACTGGGGTGAAAACCTTCCCTTTGTTTTGTACAGCTATCCTTAGAGCTGAATATACTGCTTCATATTTAAGCAAAAGCTTTGACTTTGATATTCGTAGGACCTTTAAACTATATAAAATGAATTTTAAACATATTTCAGTTGAAACTGTAGAATACTGCATGCATACACACGTCATGTGGTAGGTAATGTATCATACCTGTGCAGGTACACTCCAGCTCAAAGACAATGCAGCATGCTCATGTGGTAGGTAATATATCATACCTGTGCAGGCACACTAAAGCTCAAAGTCAATGCAGCATGCTCATGTGGTAGGCACACTTCAGATCAGAGTCACTGCAGCATGCTTATCCAGACACACTCTGACAGCCTGTTAGTCATGGCAGCATACTGATGGGGACTCACTATGATAATCAGTGCAACATACTGATGCAGACACACTCTGGGAGTCAGTTCAACATACCGATGGAGGCATACTCTGACAGTCAGTGCAACATACCCATGCTGACACACTCTGGGAGTCAGTTCAACATACAGATGGGGGCACACTCTGACAGTCAGTGCAACATACCCATGCGGACACACTCTGGGAGTCAGTTCAAAATACAGATGGGTGCAACATACCCATGCGGACACACTCTGACAGTCAGTGCAGCAGACCTATGCAGACACACAGGCCAACATACTCATGCAGATACACTCTGATATCAAATGCAGCAGACCTACGCAGGCACAATCCGAAAGATAGTCAGGTTAGCAATGAGATACACAATACACAGTACTATGTCACAAATTATAATAATGTGGGAACAGCTAGAAGAGGCAATTCCCTGTCAGAAAATGAAATGCATCTGGGAGTAATTTCTTGAAGACAAGAAATGCTATCGCATCCTTTTATAAATCTATATCAGGTTTTATTATTCAGAGAGAATGAATGACCTCAAGCAGACCTTTTTTAACTACAAAATAAATGATATAATACAAACGAACAGAAAGCTCATACTTGCTGCATTATGTGCAATACATTTTATAAAATAATAAGCACAGTTATATATCATTTGGTAAGTACTGTTATTAACAACAGCAGCAGTCATAACTGTGTTAGATAACGCACACACCAAAAGAGAAGTGTAAGACTAAGGGAGGACTGAATACAGAACATCAACACATCATGACTATTTTCACTGCCATTTACTAAATGTAGAGAGCCAAGAATACCTGTTAATGATGGGTCTGGTAACACGTATGTGATCCTTCTTACCTTGATGGATCAGTGCTCAAAGCAGAGTGCACACAGTTATCATAATGTCAGATAGTCAGACTAAAGTCACTTCCTTACTAATGTGAGATAGTCAGACTAAAGTCACTTCCTTACTAATGTGAGATAGTCAGACTAAAGTCAGCTCCTTACTAATGTGAGATAGTCAGACTAAAGTCACTTCCTTACTAATGTGAAATAGTCAGACTAAAGTCACTTCCTTACTAATGTGAGATAATCAGGCTAAAGTCACATCCTTACTTAGCACAATAGCAGCCTTTGCAATGCAGTGAGGTTTTAATACCATAGGTTCATAGGTTCATAGGTAGGTACTAGGCTATCTGCCCGAAGGCATTTATAAGCCTAGCCAGAATGTGTTGGCTTTCGCCGCCCCCTTAGATTAGTTCCCTGTGCCTCCGTCCAGCAGATCCACTGATGTGATCTCCGGGGTAAACTTTCTGTTTCCCATCCACTCGTCAAGGTTTCTTTTGAAGAGTGTTAGCAAGAAGCTCTGCCTAATGTAGATTGGGATCTTGTTCCAAAGCATGGGAAGTCTCTGGGACAGGAATCTATACCTCCAGCATGTCCTATTTATTGTTGTGGTGAGGTTAAGATCCCTACAGCGTGTGGACTCGAGGGGATAAGGTTTTCTTTAGGTAGAGCATGTCCATCAATTCTGGGTTGGACATGGCCTTGTATGTCAGGCAGAGATCACCTCTGAGTAGGCGGTATGCAACCGAGTACAGCTGGAGTTTCTTCAGTCGAGCTGCATAGGGCATCTGTTTGAGGCCAGTGATCCACTTAGTGAGGTACTTCTGTGGTCTTTCCAGCTGTTGCAGGTGTCTTGTAAGGTACATTACAAATGCACACAGTTATCATAATGTCAGATAGTCAGACTAAAGTCACTTCCTTACTAATGTGAGATAGTCAGACTAAAGTCACTTCCTTACTAATGTGAAATAGTCAGACTATGAGTAGAGGGGCACAATGACCTCTTTTGATCTTGATGCGAACCCTTTTGTGATTAGGTGGGCCACGTAGAAGGATTTTCTAACCACCAAATACTACACCTTGTTCTGCAATGTAAGCACCCAGGCTAAGGTAGTTCTGATCCCTTTCTAATTTTAGATTTAGGGGTGTCAGATATAGAGCATTATCAGAACTGTCATTTTTATCTTAACATTTAAATCTCTTAACTTTTGGCTTGTGAAAAGGAACTTAGTGAATTCAGTTCTCCACATGTCAAACAGCCAACCATACTGCTTTGAGTAAGTGCTTGTGAGTGCAGTTACAGGTTGGAAGAATGAATCATGTAGTTCTTATCTGCAAAATATGGATATTGTTACAGTTGTCACCACAGACACATGCAATAAGAAGTAACATACGTCCCAGTTATGCAAAAAACAAACTTGTATCCACAAATTCTGCAACATGTATAGCATATTTGTCTAGCAGCTTTATAACATTTTATCAGGCATATACTGCAGATTCTTTCTGAAAGCTAGGTGTGAGTCCAGCTAAATTCACACCTCCCTCATAAATAGTGTTTGTTCCAAAAGATGAGCCATCTGTGATGGTCAGTTTCTGATATTGATTGGAGTTTTTGAATCAAGGCTAACTGGACATTTCCCACACTTAATTTGGAGTATACACATAACCCTAGACTACATGATTACAATTGTTGTGACAGTCAGACTAGCAGTGCAAAAGTTAATTAGTTAACACTGTAATACTATATTAACTCATTCCCTTTAATGGAGCTCTGGAAGTGTGCACTGTACTTCCAGTAGGTGGAGCCTAATCTTTTTGATAGAACCAAGTTATATCCTCACATTTCAAACAAATATTAATGTCTCTGGAACCATAGGGGTTACTAAAATAGTGTTATTTGCAAAATCTTTAGCACAAACTATTTTCATAGTGGTAGTGTTATTTAGGTTTTAGGTCTTAAACATGATTTTATAAGTCACAGTAAACATAGTAACTATTATGTTTCTACTATTTTATAAACAACTTAAAATGTCTCAGCAACCACTCAGGTTACACACACACTGTCAGGGGCATTTTATTCATCCAGATGAGAGCTTTTACATGAGGCTAAGAAGTTCTGTCTGTGTTACTTGCTTGTCAAGATGTTTAGTAAAAGATGAAATTTATGATGGTTAAATAAATAATATATGATCAACTATTAATATCTCTTTTCCTGCACTAGACAGAGGTCAGATACTAATACAGTTGTGTTTGACATTGTGTAAGCTTTGAGACAAAATCTTTTAATACTTTGTATGTAGCATGATTTTTGAAGTGTTAATGTAAATATGAACAAACAATATTTGATGCCTAGAGCCGTCAGCAGGATGTAACAGCTGGAGGCTGCACTTGGCTGTAATGAGCTAATATATAGCCTTGTAAGACTGCTTGTGCTGCTTGTGTGAGATATGCTTTGGGGTTCATGAAAGTAATAGTGCTGTTCTTTTTTTATAAAATTTTTATTTCATTTTAAATCAGTATGAAATCATACAATAAAATCAACAAATCATAACAATCAACTGAAAACACAAATATAACTATATACAGAGTCTATAACAAACTTTAACCTTATATAAAACCATTAAAACTTTGTGCTAATGTCCATGTCAACTTGTGTCATGAAACACTGAGTGAGTCTGCAAAGTCATATTGTACCAGGGTACACATTACAGATACTTTTGTAAATACCATTGTGCATTCCACTCAGGCAGTACTTTCAGTCTGAAATTATTTGTTGGCTTTTCCAGAATTAATTTGTTGACTTTCATGATCCATGAAATAGAGTATGTAGAATATAGCCTTATAGTAACAGTAGCAGTCATAGGAAAGGAGATAATATAGAAAATATAGAAAAGCATCATCATAATTGACTGAATATGTTTATCTCTCATTGGTTATTCTGTTCCAGCAGTGGATGTATGTAGATCATCTAATGTCTCACTCTCTTGCAGTGGCAAAATGCATATGGTATTTCTTTGTGCCCTACTCTTTGGATTAATTCTCTGCAGTGATAAAATATGATATCTTTATTATAGGTCATACTCATCATGAAATATCAGTATTATGACACAAACTACCCACACCGACACTACATAAAATTGAAAAAAAAAAGTATTATGAGAGGCCTAGTACATGCACAAAGTTAAAATATAAAGCTAACATAAGACATGCACATCACAGGAGGGAATGTTTTTAAGGCTGTTCTGAAAATATTTAAGATACTTTATTGCAAATCAGAAGAATGCAAGACATTTGGAAATGGATCCTTCATTTTAGAAAAGGTAAATTGAGTATGCTGTGATGATATCACCCAGTCTCTGGAAATATGTATTAAACATTGTAGGAAAGAAGCCAGACTGCCACATTCATTGATACTTCATTGGTTAAAACATGCAATTAAATTATTGCCTCTCAAATATATTTCAGCCAGATGATTTTCAAATGCCATCTGGATTAGCAGATAACTAAATCCAGGAGTCAGATTTAGTGCCATTGCCCGTTGTCTGTGGCTTTCTTACAGTGTTGGGGTAGGGAGAGTAGGTTTTCAGATTTAGCATAATGGCTGGAATAAATATGTATTAGTGTAAAGTGTGTTCAATCTCTAAAGTATTAATGTAGTCTTAGTATTGAAATATTGTTAGAATGTAAAGAAGCTAGCTGACAGGAGGACATTTTAATTTTTTCATAGGTAAGTACTAGGCTAGTTGCCATTTTAAGCCCAGACAGTTTCCCTTTTTGTGTGCAAAATAACACATTTCCTTTGATTATAGGCTGGCCTTACACATCCTATGGTCGATAATTATATATTGCCCCTAATGAGAATAACTGGAATGATACCGTAGATAATTTGAGGGGACCCATGCATGGGATAAAGTGGTACAGGGAGCAGTACTGGGTGAATTTTCAGTTTTCCATCCATAGATCTATGTTGTACTTAAATATTGACAGGAATGAATCTGACATTTTTTGTGGAACAGCTAATTTTGTCTGCCACTAACACTCTGTTTACCTATCATTTTGTCTTCTTCTCTCCCTTTATTCACCCAGCACTCCACCCTGCTTGCCCTGAACTAGTGAATGAGAATCTGTCCAGCCTGAAAGCCAAGATCTAAACCTTCTGCTAAGACAATTGGTCTCTACCTGAACTAAAGGATAGAGCCAGTCCTCTCCCTAAGTCTCTATCTCACAAGGAACCAAGAAAGTATGTGTTATAACGACTGTAGTTATTACTATACTTGAACTATATAATGCCATGTAACTGAGGACTGCTCCCTAGCCAGGTCAGCCAGCTCACTCACGCTATTCTAATCCTTTCTCCCAAACCTCATCACATTACCCACAAGTTATCTAAGCTGCTGAGTTCTGTTCCCCTCCTCTACTCCTAGACCTGAAAGCACACTAGGAAAGCTTATTGTTTCTTTCTATCCTTTTCCACTGGATAGCATCCTTTTCCTAAGTATTTGCCCTATAAAACTATCTCATTGTTCCGACACACATATTATCATACATTTTGCTTGTACTATTCTTTGTTATCCTAGTCCTGCTCACTCCTCTATTCTCACATCTACTCACTCTCCTCCATTCACATCTTCACCTTACCTCAGCAGTCAGCATTTCACTGATTGTTCCTGGGGTCCTCCTTCTTCACTGGCTCTATCCCGCTCCGTTCACCCTGCGGGCTCACTCCGCTCCCCTACCCTGCCCCCAATTTCCACCCGCCCCCAGTGCTCCTACATTTAATCACACAAACCACACCCCCTTCAATAACCACCAATAATAGCATCCCACCCCTTAAAGTGCCAGAACCTCCACACCCAAGATTCACCTACATTATCCATCTTACTTATCTTATCATTACTCTATTTTCAACCCTGCCACTATGTCACTGTTATCTACCTATCCACAACGGAAACTCCTACTTCTATCCTCCTTCATACCTATTCTTATTATATTTTATCTACTTACATTCTATGAACATCTCCACCACATAAACCTTTACTACCCAACAAAGCAAACCTCCTCAACACCCATAGCTTACACTCAAACTCATTCAAACACACCTAGTACAATAGCCTACCTATCAGCAAAATATCACAGACTAAATCACATCAAATACTATAGGCCTAAAGCTAAAAAATCTCCGTTCCTAATATGTAAACACCTGCAACTTACACTTAGCAATCAACTCCAATCAATAATAGATGGAGATATCCAACTCAATCCAGGCCCAAACTCTACACATTCTAGAGTGACCCATAAAGCAATCCCCACTACTACCCAATCCCTTATCAGACCTCCCAACTCACTATTAATAGCCCATCTTAACATAAGAAGCATAAATAATAAGGTTGCCCAAATACATGCTCTCATGGACGTGCATTCATTTGATATCCTGTGTCTTACTGAAACTTGGCTCAAACCATCTATACAAAACAACAAATTTATTCCACCAGGATATAGCATCTTAAGACTAGACCGATTAGCTAAAAAGGGAGGTGGAATAGCTATACTATACAAATCCAGACTACAAGTGACCTCTATTGACTCTAAGCCCCCTCTAACTAGTAATGAAGAAATATGTATCTCCAAACTCCAACTCAATAACCATAAATCCATATATATTATTGCTGTCTACTTTCCCCCAGGGAATAACTCTAATATCCTAGAAAATATCCTAAATTGGCTATCAGCCAATTATCCCCAAGAAACAATAGTACTCGGAGGACCAATAAACACAATAACAATGAAAGCACCCTAGATTGGATACTAATAAATAGACATCACCAAAGTTATAAAGTAGGGACTCTCCCTGAGGATATAAGCGACCATGCACTCACCTTCATAATCAGATTCAAGACTGATATCCCAAATCCAATTACCTATAGAACAATTAGGAGTAATAAATATTTTAACCCTGATATTTTCCAAAAGGAACTTAAAGCATGCAAC
This sequence comes from Protopterus annectens, assembly GCF_019279795.1. Classification (NCBI taxonomy): domain Eukaryota; kingdom Metazoa; phylum Chordata; order Ceratodontiformes; family Protopteridae; genus Protopterus; species Protopterus annectens. The sequence goes on from NC_056746.1 coordinate 1,167,577,479, forward strand.
TGGTCACCCCTCAAAAGTCTAATCCTAGAGGAAGCAGTAATCTACTTTAATAGTAAATTTCTAAATATTCTTGACCTCCATGCTCCAAAAAGGACCATTAAAACTAGGAACAAACCTGCCCCCTGGCTCTCAAAAGAGACAAAACAACAAATGCTACTCAGAAATAAAATCTGGACCAAATGGCGTGCTACTAAAAACCAAGAAGATTACATAAAGTTCAGACAACTAAGAAATGACACAAAAAAGCAATACTGTCAGATAAAAGAAAGTACTACATTCAACTCCAAAATACCCAGCAAAGTAAACCTCAAAAATTTTGGGCAGGTATAAATACACTCTTACACCCAGGCCATACTGTCACTCCCTCCCCTGTAGGTACTGACCAGGACAATCCAAAGCAAATTGCAAGTACCTTTAATACCTTCTTCACTGAGACCATTCATTCTCTTGCCAATCAACTACCTCCTGACAGCTCACCTCTATCACCCTCTAATACTACCTTACCTCCCCCATTTCATCTCAAACCTATCCCTACATCCCTTATCCGTACCCTTTTGCAAAAACTGAAACCTACCACCACTGCAGCAGATCTACAAAAAGCAGCAAATTCCATAGCCTACCCAGTCTCCATTCTGATTAACAGAACAATCTCTGTGGGTGCAATTCCTTTCATTTGGAAGATTGCGCACATTATCCCCCTTCATAAGGGTGGAAATTCTTGGGAACTATCCAATTACAGACCAATTGCCATACTATCTCCTCTGGAAAAAATCATGGAGAAATGCACTCATATGCAACTGTTAAAACACCTAATAGATAACAACTTATTAGCTAACTGCTAACACAGCTTCAGGCCATTTCACAGTACTACTACTGCCCTTCTATCCTTCTCCGACTATATAAATAAAAATCGCAATAACAACACTCTATCCTCAGCCCTCTTTATTGATCTCTCTAAAGCCTTCGACATGGTTAACCACCAACTTCTCATAAACACACTGAAAAACCTATCTCTTGATACACTTACTATACAATGGTTTCTATTCTACTTAAGCAATAGGCAACAGGCAGTTATGTGGGAGAACAACCTATCTCCCCATCTCCCCATTGCACTAGGTGTCCCCCAAGGTTCTATACTTGGACCACTTCTATTCTCTATTTTCATCAACGACCTGCATACTTTTATTCCTCAAGCTTCCTTAATACAATATGCCGATGACTCCACATTAATCTGCTCAGCCCCAACTCCAGCAGACCTTCAATCTCTCACCCAAAAAGTGTTTAACATAGTTGAGGAATGGCTACAACATCAGTGCCTCATCCTAAATCCCCCCAAAAAACAGACTTCTACTTTTTACTTCCACCCACAGGGCCACACCGCTACACTTTACTGTCACATCTAACAGTGGAACCATCATATCCCCCGACTCTACCACAAAACTCCTAGGGGTTCTAATTGACAATAACCTTAACTTTGAAGGCCACATTAACAATACCATAAAAACAGTCAACAAAAAACTAGGCTCCCTCTATACAATCAAATCCTTTCTTACCCCACTAGCAAGATCTACTATTGCCCAGACCCACTTAATCTCTACCCTCCTCTATGCCTCCCCTATATATACTAACCTCTCAAAAAACAACATGAACAAACTGGCTGTCTCCTACAACAATATTGCGAGATTTGCGACAGGCTCTACATTTAGGACCCATCACTGTATTACTTATCAAAAACTAGGTTGGCTAGAGTTACCTAATCTACTTCTATTTAAACAATTAACATCTGCCTATAAAATCCTGTATCAGCCTAACAACACATCAATTCTTACCAACCTTATCACCCCCTACAGCAACCTTAAGACCCTACGCTCATCCAGCAAAATACTAGTACAAATACGCAAAACCTACAATAAGGCAGGGGACTCTCTGTTCTCTAATACCATGGGCAAAACCTGGAACTCTCTCCCCAGCGACCTGACCTCCCTACCTTCATTAACACAATTTAAAATCAGGCTTAAAACCTGCCTCAAATCACATTGGCTGTGCACCTGTCTGAACCCAGACTAACCTCTTACGTCTTCTTTTCACTAAGTTACAAGTCTTAATTACTGTATAATCTAACTACCTAATGAAAACCAGAATTATAACTGGCCTTTCAATTGATTGGACTCTCTTCCTATATCAAAATATGACTCTCAGTCTCCCTACTATGTTAACATATATACTTAACATAAGATACTACAATCAAATGTGTTGTGAACTGAACATATTTCCTTATTTACTAAACTACTTACTCCAATATGATCTTTCATGCATAAAATAGCTTAACTTTATATGGTACTTCCACCTGTTAAACTTTGAATTGTTTTATTTTTTGATTTAAGTAAAATATTGTTCTGTACTCTCAAGGAGCTTTTCTCCCAGGGCCTCTGCTGAAAATGGAAATGTATCCAGCTGGACTAGCCCGGTCAACAAATGTAAAATAAATAAATAAAATAAATAAATGAACTTTGTTTTATGTAGGTGCTCCATAGCATCTTCTGGGCACAATTTTATAGAATAAAAAAGACAAGACATATTATTTCAGAAAACAAAAGTTCAGATGTTTTCAAGGATTAACTTCCCCATCACTGGCATGAAAAAGAAATAGAGGATTATGATGAGGTCACCACGTAAAACCTGCTTATTATCTACTGAAGACGTAGATGCAAGGACATTCAGCTCAAATGCAAAGCTCATATTAGCATCCATGTCAAGAACGCATAACAAGGGGTTATGATCGGGGAGATGATCATAATTCTTTGTAGTGCATGGATCTTTATTTGCTACATATACTACTAGTAAAAGGGGAAAAAAATTGCTAAGTGTTTTCCCAGCTTTCAAAGCTGTAAAGCACTTAGCAAGCACTGTCAGTGAAGTTGTGTAACTCAGTCCATTATGTTTACACTTACCTCCTTATCTCTCAACTGTCTAGACTTTTGCAGGACATCCAGATTACTGCTTTATATTTTTGGTCTGTTCCTAATAAAATATGTGTTTTTTGGACAAAAACAGGGGTTTGAAATCACTTAATAATGACATACATTTGAGTTTCAGCATTCACATTCTGCAAATTATACAGGGGAACATACATCGTGTTTTTCTAGCAACTTTCTTAAGTTTTTTTTTTTTACAGGAAATTAGTGACATGCCAAGGGTACGGCAACAGGAAGAAACGTGTCTTGTTTGCTGCTGTCATTTGCTAGTCAGTACAGGCAGTTTGTACTGCCTACTGTGGGACCTAACCTTAACAACGTTCGTAGGGGGTGCTTAACATTGGTTAAGGTTAGGTTGCGCACTATCCTGGTCTTTAACGGGTTTGTGTTTTTCTGAATATCAATGAGTGCACTCCATGCACAGCAAATATATTAAAACAAATCCAGTTAACATGTTTAACTAAGAGGAAATCAAAACAACAGAATAAGAAACATCCATTGGAAGTATACTTGTGTATGAGATGCCTCTGATGTTTTCCTTTAGCTGTATGTGACCAAAGATGTACCTCCAAAAGCAGTCACCAACCAAAGAGAGCACATACTGCTCAAAAGGGGTAACTAAGAGTAAACAGTGGTCTGAAAGATGAAAATTAGGCCCATAGAAGTAGCCCCATTGATTAAAGAGGAAAACAATCTGCAGCCTGGTGGGCTTCCATGCCAGTCAAGAAAAGTCCCAGTGTGCTTGAGCCTGAGCAGAACCCATTGTGTATGGAGTTATGTAAGTAATCCAAACAGTCATTTATTTGATCTAAAGCTAAATATTCAAAGGTCTTAGATAAATGTTTCAGTGATCACCATATGTAAACTTATATTTATGAAAAAAATTGCATCTTTCCTAGTGTCTGTAAACTAAGATGAAATACTAATGAAGATAGATAGATAGATAGATAGCTAGATAGATAGATAGATAGATAGATAGATAGATAGATAGATAGATAGAGACATAGACCCAAATGACAGTGATTTTTCATCTGAAAAATATTTATGTGCTGTTAGAGCAGTTTCCTCTACTTGAAAGCACAGAAAGATCTATTTTCCTAGATGCAGAGTTTCTAGATTTCTGATACTATAAGCGACATCTACTTCTGTGTGTCTTCATTGTTACACAGAGTTGTTGATATGATCTCAAATTCCAGATACTTGGCTCTAGTACATAAGGAAAATGACAAAAACAGAGTACTTCAAAAGACTGCTCATTGGTATGTGCAGATTTAAGGACTAACCCAGTATGGGTACTCTAGAATCCTACTCAGATATACCTAGAACTCCATCTCTTTCAACAGACAAGGAATCTAGGTTGTTGCACAGATAGGGAAGAGACTCTTTGCACTTTTGTTCTTTGTCAGAGAGGCTTAATTATCTCCTATGATGCAGCAATGCTATGCTACCACTTTCTGTTAACGGAGAACTCCAACCAAATGTTAAGTTTTTCTTTCCAAAATGTGACTTTCCCTCCATGTAATTGAACATTGCACACATTACATACAGCAAAAGCATAATTTAATAATTATTTCATTTGTTTTATGCCTGAACATATTTCTGTTTGCCTTTCTTTCCTACATTTGCATCATCATCTGTTACCTCAGAAAGGCTACTAAGAGTGGTAGAGTAATTAGGTTAGATTACTTATTCCAACTACACAGCCGTTAAGAAAATAACATCATTTAAATGTGCCTTATCAGTCACAGATTGCCAGCATCACACCTGAGAAAAAAGTATAGCCTGGAATCTGAACAAAAGCCAGACTTTCAAGCTCAGTTTTCAGATGCAAATAAAAAAAAAAATCACAGTTTATCTGTTTACAAATTAGTTGTGTTTCCTTTTAATCAGACTCTTGAGTGCCACAAAGAAAGACAATATTTTCTTGTTACTCTTCCTACTTTCTTGTCAGTATTTGGTTTTGCATTTTTTCTATACTGTATTTTCTGTAAAAGTGCATGTTTCTTATGGTGTTTTGTTACAGCGTTTTTGCATTATAGACAATGTTTTTTTGAGACAAGTCAGTGAGGTGGAGAAGGAAAATTAACAAAGGCTCTAATTCTAGCTACGATATTAAAATCTGTGAATGCAACACAATCCATATTTGCCCTATTAATCATAGGGTTCAGATTTCTCACACTTCAACACACTGAACTACAGTTGTTAATTTGAAAAGAACAATTACACAGCTACATTTTCAAGCCTGTCATTCAAACATTCCTTAAATTGCTGTAGCATAAATGGCCACTAATATAAATCAAAGGAAGCAAAGTAATTAAAAATTCAGATTGATGATGGCAGTGAAAAGGAGGCAGTTACAGTACTGCTGTAAACTGGTGAGAGAGAAAACCACAGCAAATGATCCTCACATCTGTCTATCTAAAATGACATCTGGAAGGCAAAGGCTTTAACTGTAAAACAAAATCATGCTATGCATCGCAGCCTCCTTTCAGGGCATTTTGGGATCTAATAAATTAGAAAATAAGAATAACCACTTACTTTGATACAGGGATATTAGTAATGCAGAAAAGTTCAAGATATGCTGAAAGCCATTTTTTTTTTCAGTTTTTGTACACGGTTCTCCTTTAAGTACAGCAAAATACTGAAGAAGGTACCCAAATGTCCAGTCTGGGTAATCTGTTGAAATTATTGACCATGAATAACCATATCATTCTCAGTATTGGATACTGTGATACTTATGCCTAGATGCCTCCCTGAGAATGACAGGTACACGCATACCCCTAAGAAGGCATACAAAGCTAAGGACACTGATTTTACCTGAAAATTCTAAAAGGTATCTTTGAGATTCCTCAGTTTTCCCTGCTCAGGTTGGGAAGGAAATCAGACAGGTATAAGCTAAAGAAAATTAGGTGGTATTAGAAGTCAAGTAACTAAAACATGTAATGCTCCCTGCATTACCACTTTTCTTAAGGCAACAGATATCTGCTACTGCCTTAGAACAATCAATGTCTGGACCACTTACTAAAACAGCTCCTTTTTTTGCAGAAGCTGACCACTAACATTGGTACAGCTTATCTTATTATTTCCTTTAATTCTACTACTTTAGAACATTACTATAGTATACTGACCTCATCTGTTTATGACTCTTGGACTTTTTGTACATTTTTTCACTTCTCCTCAGACTTGAGTAAACATCTTATTTAGTTATTTGCTAATTTATTTACACACGTATGAAATGTGTTTGTCCATTTGGGACAGACCTATTTGCAGATGAGATCCAACAATGATTACATCAGCTCTGCTTGCTGGGTTAATGACTGGATTGTATTATAAGACAATAGTTGACAAATTAAAAAAGTAAAGGCACTCAGCATTAAGTTCAAATTCAAGATGTAGTGTATATGTATTAGGGTGAATGTGTACCCCAATAGTGAGTGAACGACTAGTGTTAGAAGAATAATGCAAACTGTAATAATACAGATGCAGAAGGAGGGGAAGAGGAATGAAAGTCAGAGTCCAAGAGAGAGAAAAAGAGAGTGGAAATTGTCATTATAAGGAAAGAAGACAGGATAAGAGGTTAGGATAAAGTTAAGTAAAGTAGTGATGTGAATGAGAGAGTGGGGGTGGGGAAGTAAAAAAAGCCGATGTTCGATATGAAATGACATTATTTAAGACATGTTCAAAGGATATACAGGTCAAAGCATACTTCTCAACTGCAGAAATCTTTACAGAAAGTCCAAATTTTGGCCTTGTATTTTTAGACCGAACCTTATAAAATTAGTAGTTTTCTGGCAAATGTTTGAGGATTACAATCACTAAATAATAACAGACATTTGAGTTTCTGATTTCATAGCCTTCAGAAAATGTATACTAATGCAAGGCTTATTATTTTAGCAACTTTACAGGAGCAGTATCTAAAATCTGTTCCTGATTTGGGCCTTTGTCCCCCCAATTTTTTTTGTTTTTTTCCAGAATTCTTGTATTGAGAGGTTAAGAGGTGTAGTTCAAAACTGTTGAGTGGTACCCAAGGTAGTCACAGAGTCTTGAAAGAACTCCAATTTGGGTATATGGTTCTTGTGTTATACCTCAGTTACATTGCCACTATTGGGAAAACTACAGTTGAGAAGACTAGGAAAGGAATGCAGCATGTGTGTACTTTTAGTTTTTCTCGGCCGAAGTCCTATACTCCTGCAGGATGTGATCAGACTGTGTCATCACCAGATCTTTTTTGCATCCTCGCCATGATTAGTTAAGTTAGCACCAGATAATCTCAGGTGTCTGGCTTGATAGCGATGTGGAGGTATTCGAGTATTATACAAATGGAGGCAGCGAGACACAGAAAGATACAGTGATGTGAAGGTCAGTTTGCAACAATTGAATGTGCACTGACAGCATTTCAGTTTATAACTAAGTTCATACCATCCCAGTTACTCATTTTCATATCTGTGTGTAAAGCTTAAACAGACTTTTTCTTGGGTATTAACAGTCAGTAGTTTAATTTAGTGTCATAGCTGTTTTCTGATCCCTCACACATCTTGTCATTGGCAGATAGCCACCAAACTGTTAAAACTCCCATGCTATCATCAGTGGAAGATTTACTCAGTATTAATTTCCACCATAGATTGCTTCAAACCACAGTCAGCCTCATGTTACCATAACTTCCCTGTTCTTACATTTTGCCATTACACAAGTCACTTTAGTGTTTAACTGATGAATTTATTTTTCTCTAGTGCAGTTGTCTGGCTCTCTAGCACATCTAGCTATTTGACATTATTTTGTTTTCTTGTGAAATATAACTCTTCTTTGTCTGCTGGCACAGATGCCTAAACAGTTGTACAGTATTTGGCTTGTATCTCTTACTAACATGTACATAACTACTATAGAGCCTTTAACATTTGCATAACTACCACAGAGACTTATTTTATAGGTCATACAAGATCAGTTTGTCATCACTCTTTATTAATCTTTCTTTCCAACAAACTGATGCTGATTTAACATTTTTCAATGCTTCCTCTGATGACAGCAAATGGATCTATCCTTTTGGCAAGTCCCTGTTACTGTAGGTGAAGCTTTCTGTTCTTTTTAGCCCTTTTGCTGGCAGCTCTGTTGCTGTCTGGCTTTAAACATTTAGTGATTTAAAACCACTGATCTTGCATTGTTGGCAACATGTTTCCAGACCTAGCTGTTTTCCTTTTCCATGGAAATGGTCACATTGCTATAATGTTATGCTGTAGATTTATTGTAACTACTTTGTAATGCCTAAGTAACTAATCAGACTGTTTAACCTTTGTTACATTTGTTACTGTGCTCTTTTTCTGTCTTTTTCCATGTTACAGTAATGAATTCACATCAGCACTGCATGCTCTTGTAGTATAATATTTTTATTTAATTTTTTATTTGCAGTTTGTTAACCGGGAGAGTCCACTGGGCCAAGATGAGCTCTTTTTCAATGTAAGCCCGGGGAGAAAAGTCCCATGTACATACATATAAAACAAAAATCAACATGAATTAATAGAGAAATAATACAAAATATATAAAAGTAGGATCATCAGAAATTGGTACAAAAATTACACACCTCTAATATGTTACACAACTGTAACAGGAACAAAAATGAAATTGATGAAGTGAAAGCAGTAACAATGGATCTTTATATATAGAATACAATATAATATATGGTATATATGATATATGCAGAAATCTGCATTAGACTGATGATTTGTGGATCTTTATATATAGAATACAATATAATATATGGTATATATGATATATGCAGAAATCTGCATTAGACTGATGATTTGTGGATCTTTATATATAGAATACAATATAATATATGGTATATATGATATATGCAGAAATCTGCATTAGACTGATGATTTGTGGATCTTTATATATAGAATACAATATAATATATAGTATATATGATATATGCAGAAATCTGCATTAGACTGATGATTTGTGGATCTTTATATATAGAATACAATATAATATATAGTATATATGATATATGGAGAAATGTGTATTAGACTGATGATTTGTGCAGAGTTTATCATACAGCTCTGATTGTTTAGTATTACCACTTACCATCACTGCATAATTACCTGATGAATTCCATCTGTTGATGGAGTGTCACTGTCTTTCTCTTACTTTTAGCTCTGCAGCTTACCACCCTAGATTGTGTGGTACTCCTTGGAAGTAAAGTCAGGTATTATGACTTACAGCCAAGATACCAATGTTCCTAAAATGATAGTATAGTCATATGAGGTACTCACTATAGAAGTAAACCTTCACAGGAGATGTCATCTGAAAGAAAGGTACCTGCCCACCACCCACTGCTTGTGGAGAACTATCTGAACATCTTACAGTAACCGACAAGGTTTCATCAACATGCCTTTTGCAATATATAACGTTTTCATTTGACATTAGCTGCAAGGCTATTGGCAAACATTCATATGCCTTTGAAAATTTGGAATAGTGTATCACACTCTTCACAAGAGGTCCCCATGTCTTCATTTTATAGCCACATGGAATATGTGGATATGTTTGTATAACAAACTGAGGATGATACCTATCAATGCAGGTTTTAAAAACAAATAAGCCTATGTCACTGTGGAACATAACACAAGACAAGTATTAGTTAGCCTTTGACTGTGGATAAACAAAACAAAAACTTGTAGAATCGACACTTTTATTTATTTATTTATTTATTTATTTATTTATTTATTTATTTGCTATTTGTTAATCAGGTTAGTCTGGCTGGCAGGTGCCCTTTTTCAGCAGAGACCAGAGGAGAAAAGCTCCAGAAAACAATGTTTACAGTAAGTTATAAAAATGAATAACAGATGTATACAAGAGAGAGACTACAGATATAAACAGAGACATTAACAAAAATCACAATACAAAAATCAATAAAAAAAATATACATTGTGCTAAAACATTAGTACAAGCTGCCCTTAGTAACCTTAAAATAACACTATGTGCAAATCTAGTTATATGGTAGGAGAAAGAGGGAAAGGGGAAAGGGGAAATGGGAGGACTAGAAGATCTTCAGGACCTAGTTTTAGCACAGAGTCAAGTCCTGGAAAAATAGTGGGGTGGCAGGGTAAGAGCAGGAGAGACATAGGTGACAGTTGTAGGATGCTCTAAAAAGTCTTAAGAAACTCATAGCATAGGTAAACCCATATGTTATGACTTACTGAACCAATGGCATCTTCCTTAAAAGCATACCATTCCTCTAAGATCCCTATACAACTATACTTTTCCATCCATTACATACAGAGGTTTGCATCACATGATGTTATCCAAAGGTTTATTATTTTAAGACAATTGTGTTTTCATCAAATAAATGGAGTGATTGTACATAATACCTGCAATGCACTCACATTACATAGGGCTCTTCTTGCTGTACAGCATTACAGTTTGATTACTTGTTTATGTATGTTTGGACTAGTAACCACTGATATTTTAGGGAAGCATTAGTATTCACTATATTCTCAGCTGTGGTTCACTGTTTTGTGTAGTATTTCCATTTTCTGGATCATGGCCATAAAAAGATTATGATGGGTTATGGAATCAATACATAAATACTTCAGGTCTTATCTACTTGTTTTTAATTCCTAGTTCTAAGGACATCTAATAGTTGTTATCCAGAAGTTAATTCTCTTGAGGCCTTATATTCAGTTAGCAGGTCTGACCAATGACCACAGAACTGAGTGCATAGAATGCCTGTTATTTTCAACTACAATGTAGGCTACGAATGTAAATTTCATTAAATTATACTAGTACACATTTATCATTTTCTCTAGTGTAGCTGTGCATTTCATGTGTAAATGCTTTATTAAATGATTATGAATATACAGGTGTCTCTGATCACTAGTCTGCAGCATACATGGGCATCAGCTTCTAATTTTCTGTTTGTCTCCTTACTGTCATAGTAAATGACTGACTGCCACTAGACAGTGTCAGCTGCCTCATTCATATGCTACTCAGTAATAAGGCTCTTCACTTTGATACTATTAATAAATCTCTACCCCCTTTACATTCCTGTAAATGTACCATTATAGGTCACTGCCTCCAGACATTCTTACCTAGTGCCATCCCGTTATTCAGTCCAATGGCAGTTTGTCTACTTTATGCCACCAGGATGTTCTGCAATGACTTGGGGGGAAGACAGCATGAATGCTGTTAATTACAGGTAAGGACTGTGAAGGTGATAGACATGAATGTTACTGTCCTTAGGCATCTATAGCACAGCAAGATGAGTTCTGATACTCCTCTGGCTGGGGAAGATGCAGTTGTGCAAGTGTGTGAGATCACCTCAACTTCACCTCCCCTCCATCATCCTCAACCTGTACAGGTAGAACACACCTAGCTTCTACCATGCAATAGTCTGATTCCACTGTATTTGTCACAGGATGACCACTGTTGTTCATCAGCTAACCAAACCCTATCTCTGGGATATCAGTCCAACAGCCCAGAGCCTGTACCTGAAAGCAAGTTACTGGCTATGCAATAGGACATCATGTCTCAGTGCCAGCATGATAGGTGCAATTGATTCTTCAAGAAAACACATAACTGTATATGTAATGTATTTAACAGCAACTTTTGCATACTATAATGTATTCACTTTGCATAAGAAATCAGTATACACAGTTTGTGCAACTGTGATAATATTAAATTAAGCAAATATCTAAGATGAAATCAATCCAACAAACAATATTCCACATACAATTACTATCATCTGAAATAACATGTGCTGCTGCTGTCAGGTTCTTGACAGTATTGCATACAAAAAACTATTAACAGTAGTTCCAGTAACAGTTATCAAGGTAGAAATATATGAGAAATCAATGAAAAAGCAGTTCTAAATAAATACCATAATTGTATATACCTCAGTCTACTTTTATCCTGAAAAATCAAAGTTTATATACCTAATGGTCTACTTTTTTTAAATCATAAAGAAGAATATAACAAGCTGAAACATACTGGCCTTAACTTTATATTTATGCTTTATATTATAGAATTTGTAGAACTGAAACATGCTCTGAATAATCCTGGAATAGGTACTAAAGACTAATAAATATCTACGGTATGTCTGTATAATTGTGATTTAGTTGTTTGCAAAGCTTTTCTGCTCTCTAAGATTTATGTATATAGTAATATTGCCTTTATGCATTTTCTGCTGTTCTTAATAGGTAGGATTCAGGGTTACCAAGTGCATTGGAGTGTTCATGCAGACTTTTACTGTGCATGCCTTTAGTTTAATAGGTTTCATTAATAAAAGGGCAAAGCTGTAAACCACAGGTATACAATTAGGAAAAAATGCTGTAAATACAGAGGAGCCCAAAACATTAGATTGCCTTTATGTCATAAAACAGCATCTGTTCTGTATTAAACAAAGCAAAGAAAAATGTTCAGTGAAAATAAATGATATTTAGAGCTGCCATTATTTTTATGTCTGGGTTAAGTAAGGCCCAGATGAAAAAAAAAAAAAAGGCTTAACACAGGTTCAAGAAAGTGCTGACCATAAGAACATATGAACAATACTAGTAAGCAGTTTCATGGACCGTAAGATGCCTGGCCATATACACTATTAAAACGTTGTTGCCATCCTTTTGAATCACTTGCCAGTGCTCCAAGCATGTTGTTGGTGTGCTCACTGTTCACTGATAATGAAAATAAGCTGAATGTTTCTATAGGTTCATAAGTAAGTACCAGGCTAGTCACTCTTGTGCACCATTTTAAGGCTAGCCAAGTTCCCTTTTTGGGCTCAAAGTAACCTATCCCATTTGGTTAGAGATTGGCCTTATCCATCTCATAGTTGATAACTATATATATTACCCATAATGAGGATAATTGGGGTCATGCCATACATAACCATTTGGTATGTACCTCTCCAAACATCTGCACCAACAGGAAAGGCCACATAAATACCTCACTAAGAGAATCCATGGCCTGCAACACCTGTCCTATGCAGACAGGCTCAAATCACTATCACTCTACTTAGTATCATACAGATTGCTCAAAGGTGATCTGTGTTTTGCCTACAAGGCAATCTTGGACCCTGCCCTACTAGAGATGTTTAATGTCCATAAGTGTAACTCCTCAAGCATTTATTTATTTATTTTTACATTTGTTGACCGGGCTAGTCTAACTGGATACATGTCCATTTTCAGTAGAGGCCCGAGGAGAAAAGCTCCACTGTAACAGTCTATGGAAGAGTTTAACTAAAACTACTAAGCAGGAGTTATTAACTAATTAGAATACAGAACAACAGAAAAGCAATTAGTGTAACAAAAACAGTATTATAATACAGAATAAAAAATTTTTTTTTTGAAAGAAGTCACAAGCTGAATAGAGTCAAAAGAAATTGAAGTGGTGGGAGGTGGTATCAGCTAGATGGATGAAGGAGAAGTACTACTTATCTATATGATGGGTTTGTACAGTGCAGATAGTTTGGAAAGAGGTGGAAAGAGCAGAGCCAATGTGATTTGAGGTGGGTCTTTAAATGTTTCTTGAAGAGGGTGTTGAGGTCAAGGTAGTAAGTTCACTAGTGAGCTTGTTCAGTGTGTACCCACAGCATTTGAGAAAAGTCACCTGCTTTGTTCTGAGATTTACATGTGGCTACTAGAAGTTTATTAGCTGAGCGTGGGTTAGAGAGATTTTATAGGGAAATAAGAGTACTAAGAATAGGTGTATTAGAAGGGAAGTGGAGTATCCTGTGGGTAATAGTCAGTTGTTGGAGTAGAATGAGATTTTGCAGTTCAAGCCAACCTAGCTGCCTGAGATTTAAGCAATGATGAGTCCGATATGGGGCACCTGTAGCAAACCTGACAATGTTGTGGTAGGATGAGGCTAGTTTTGATAGGTTTGTTTTTGATAGGTTAATAAAGGTTGGAGATGCATACAGTAGTGTTGAGATGAGATGTGTTTGAGCTAAAGATATTCTAGTCTCTGGTGTGAGAAATTGTTTAAGTCTATAGAGTGCACCTATTTTTTTGTTAACTGTTTTTATAGTTAAATTGATGTGAGCATCAAAGTTTAGTTGATTATCTATTGTCACACCAAGCAGTTTTGTAGTGCTGTCGGGTGATATAATTGTGCCATTGTTAGAGACAATAGTAAAGGAAATTGGGATGGACTTATGAGTTGGAGTAATCAATAGTAACTTAGTCTTTTTAGGATTAAGGAGGAGACAGATGTGTTTGAACCAATTTTCTGCTGCAGTAAAAACATTTTGGGTACATGAATGTAGTTCAGCAGGAGACATTGCAGTGCAGATGAGTGTAGAGTCATCTGCATACTAAGTGGAGGATGGGAGGAGGTATTCAGATTATTAATAAAGATGGAGAAGAGGAGGACCTAGAATAGAGCCTTGTGGGACTCCAATGGAGACTGGGAGCTGGGAGGATAAATGACCATCCCAGAGTACTGCTTGTTGTCTATTTGACAGGTAGGAGTTGAACCACAGAATAGCCATTGTGTCAAGAGAAAGATTTAAGCATATCAATCAGGAGATGGTGATTTACCATATCGAATGCTTTTGAGAGGTCAAGAAATAATGCAGATGAATATAGATTATGGTTGCGATTTTTGTTGATGGTGTCTGTAAAGGTGAAGGGCAGTGGTGGTACTATGGAATGGTCTAAAGCCGCTGTGTGAGTCAGCAAGTAGGTTATTATGGAGAAGGTGTTCTAGAAGTTGTTGGTGGATACATCATTCCATGATTTTAGCTAGAGGAGAGTAGGGCTATAGGACGGTAGTTTGAAAGTTCAGTTGTATTTCCCCTTTATGTAAGGGGATGATATGGGAGATTTTCCAGAGATGGAATAGTGGATACGGTTATGGTTCTGTTTATTAAGATGGAGACTGGGAATGCTAGTACCTTTGCAGCTAGCTGCAGATACTCTGCTGGCAGTTTGTCTGCTGAGGGTACAAGGTTTAAGTTTTGGAGTTGGTTGTGAATGAAGGCTGTGGATACTGTGTTCAACTTTAAAGGGTATTTATTATTAGGAGGGTTGAGTTCAAGGGTTGTTGGTGGAGTTAAGGTGTTGGCAAGAGGTGACTGTTTCTGAGAAGAAGTTATTTATGATGTCAGCAATTGTATTAGGAGGGTCTGAGTTAGGTTGGCAGGGTGGGTGTATAGGAGTTTCCAGGGTATAGGAGTTTTTTGATTCCGGACCAAAATTGTTGAGGGTTCTGTTGGGGTTTTGTTGAAATTTAAAGTTGAAGTTTTTGTCAAGGAGTATAAGTTTCTTTGTGGTATTTCTAAGGTGTTTGAAATGTTGTTGGTCAGTGGGGTTTTTTGTGGTTCTCCATTTTGCCCAAAGTTTGTTTCTTAGTATCATTTTTTGCTTGGTTTCTTTGGAAAGCCATGGAGCTTTGGACCTTATTTTAATTTGGCGAGATGGGGCATGGCTGTCCAGAATTTGGAGGAATTTATTATTGAAATAAGTGACTGCCTCTTCAAGAGGAAGGTCTTTGAGAGGTGCCCAGTTGCAAGCTTTAAGTTCTAGGAGGTAGTTGGGAAGGCTAAAGTTTTTCTTACTACGTATAGTTCGATATACTGACTGCATAGGACTACTATATTTTTGTTTGGTAATGTATGTAGGGAGGTGGTCACTAATATTGTCAGGGAGTATACCTGCTTTATATGCATGGGGATTGTTATTAACAAGTATCCAATCAAGAATACTCTGCTTCTTGGTAGGTTTATGTATTCTTGTAGGGAAGTTTATGATTTGTTGGAACATGTAGAGGTTTATGAGAGAGGTGGGTTTGGTGGAACAGCAGGAGTTCCAGTCAATATTGAGATCACCTAAGAAGATAATTTCTTGTGGGATGGTAGAAGAGCCAGCTAAGGATATTTTCAAGTGTATTTATATTTTTCCGGGAGGATGTAGCAACACATAATATACATTGCTTTGTTTTTATTAATCTGAAGTTTGGAGCAAAGGAGTTCAGCATTTGTAGGAGAGGGAGGTTGGTAGTCTATCAGGCTAATTTGTAATTCAGATTTATAAAGTATGGCAACTCCCCCACCTTTTTTGTTTGGTCGATCGAGTCTTAAGATACTGTAACCAGGTGGGGTAATTTCATTGTCTTTGATTGCTGGTTTAAGCCAGGTTTCTGTTAGGCAGAGGATGTCAAATGAGTAGAAGTCAATTAGGGCATGGAGCTGGGTAATTTTATTTGTTATACTACGAATGTTTAGGTGAGCAACTGTAAGAGAGTTGGGCGAAAAAGGGGATTTCATGGCTTTAGTATTTTGGTCAGTGGGGGTAAGTGGAAAGGAGTTGTTAGGGCCAGGGTTGGGATGTATGTCCCCATGAACCAGTAGGAGCAGGAGGGAGGAAATCTTTCTGTGTATTTCGAGTAGGTGAGGTAGAGCCTTCTGGTTTTGTAGTATTTGTTGTGGCTTATTCGGTGAAACTGGGGAGGAAGGTATGGGGATGATGATGAGAGGGTAGGATATGGTATTGAGGTTGGGAGGAGAGTAGGGTTAGTTTGCTTTGATGATGTAAGGGAGCCTGACAGACTTAGGTTTTCATAGTAGGTAAGAGTGTAAGATATAACCAGGAAATTTAGGAATGTGAATGAACACAGTATGTTAAGGTAAATTAAAGTATTAGGTTTCATAGTGCTGGAAGTAGTAAAATGGGTGAGGTGTTTGGAGGGAGTGTTGAGGGGGGAGGTGTGGATGGTGCTAGATAGGTTTGGAAGTGTGAAATGAGTCAGTATTGTGATAGGTGGTAAGATACTAGGGGGTGTGGCAAGGCAAGTATAAGGGTGGAGACACTGGGGGTGGGTGGAATTTGGGGGTAGGGTAGGGGAGCAAAGTGAGCCCACAGGGCCCTCTGAGGGAGAGTGGATCCAAGGAAAACAATCAGTGGAGATATGAAAGGTAAGGGTAGTTTGGATGAGAGTAGGTGGAAGGAGAGGGCTTAGAAAAAAGTGAAATAAGCAGGGTAGAAAGGTGATAAAGTTCAGTAGAGGTCTAAGGGTAAAAGTGGAGCTGCAGTACAAGAGGATGAGTCAGTCTGTGAACATGAGGAGTGGGAAGGTAGTTAGAGGGATAGCTTCTAGGAGAAAAAATGTCACCTGGTGGCAAGGTGCGGTACAACAAGCTAAAGGTTTTGTTTGGGAAGTAGCTGGTCAGGGGATTCAAGGAGGGGAAAAAAAGTGTAAAGACGTACAGGAGGATAGGTGTAATAAAAGGGGAAAATTGAGAGTAGAAAAAAAGGTCTTTGCTGCTGGTAGCCTTAGCTGGGGAGTGTACAATGAACCTGAGGTGTAAATACAAGAAATGGTAGTTGTATTGCCTGTAGGTTAAAATAACATACTTTCTTTTCCTTGCTGGACTGAAGCACAGGGTGTACAAAGGTGCAATTCCTTAGTTTTGGAGATTGGGCAACAGTTGCTGTGGTGGGATGAGTCAGTAGGTCATCAGCAGATAGGGCAGATTCCCAACTGTGTATCAGTATGCCAGGTTGGTTCGCTAGAATAATAGGTAGAGAGAGAAATAGCAAAAGACTTAGGTAAGCAGGCTGAAAAGCAGCTTTTTACAATATACCACTACAGAGCAATATAGAAAGAAACAGGTCAGTCCTAACTTAGATAACTAGCCACAGTTTTTCATGTTTAACATGGCAAAAAGTACTACATTCAAAACAAAATCAGTTGTGTAGGCACAGGAAGAAAATAACTTTCAGTAGTGTCTTAATGGACTCTCTAGTCTATAGTTATACATTAGTTTAACCCCTATTCGCTATAGCTATCCAATTCTACAGCTTTGGGTACTATCTGTAAATAACACTAATAGGTTCAGGCACTGTATGAGGAAATGAAACAAGCAGGTAGGTCAGTGTGAGTGGAGGTCAGAAAAAACAAAAAAGCAATTCCTAAGCAAATAACAGCAATAATTGAGGTGCATCTATAGGGTTTGGGCTGTAGTAATATTACTATAATACAGATTAGATTAGGCCCAGGACATACAAGATATATTTACATTCAAAAACGACAGCTCTCCAGTAAATACAAATAGGTACAGTAGGAAGCAGGCTGGACATAAGCAACGCTATTCTTATTATGGCGTTTCAGTTTGTTTGTGCTGTAGTATCATGAAAATAAATAAAACTTAATGTTTTGGGAAGGTAATTGGAGAAACTAAAACTGCCTAAGTACATGTAAATATGTGTCCGATAGCATATGTGACTATGCATTTGCAGAGGCAGCAGGACCTCAGAGCGCTATTGCCTATGTAATTAATGTTCCACATAAAGTAAAGCTACCAATTGCGACATTTAAGGAGTAAGCAAAACAAATATCAGGGAGTGAAGAAAAGAAACAAAATGGAATACTCAAGCCAAGTATCCTGTGTACTTACTGCTATTACTGGATTAAGACATCAGGTGAGATGCGTACTAGCAAAAAAGGCAGCGGAACTGCTAAACGCTATAGCTTATGGCGTTCTTGTTCCACGTGTAGTAATGCTACACAATTCCAACATGAATAAGTCGCCCAAGAAAAAATATTAACAAAGTGGTTAACAGTTTGCGTACTATCTGATGTTGCCCAAACTAGTATATCAGCAGGAAGAGGAGGCTGTTTTATAGCTTAACTACCCAAATGTTTTTACTCTGTTGTAATTCAATTAACAGAAGAAGGCATCGGACATTACTGCATGCTATTTGCAATAGCGTTTCAGGTCCACGTGCAGGCACACTACACCGTGGTGATAAATACAGAACAAACGCGTACTATTTGTGAAAAAATATATAAATAAATAAAGAAACGTGAGAGCAGTATCTCAACAGTAAAACTAATTATAATAGCTAATTAATCATACTGTGCATATGTTCGCTAAACATAGGTAGGCGTTAGGTTCAAAGCAGTATCGCTATCAATAAACTGTGATAACTATTACATATTCTGCGTATATGTACGCTAGACATAGGCATATACCACAACAAAAAGTCACATTCAGGTAGGACTATTTCTTTGAGTAGAGACAAGCGAACAAGGGCATTAGCCCATTTGATTTCTTTAAGTCAGTTAAACAAGGCAGTGAAAAATAGTAAGCAAAAGAGATACACTTACACAAGGAATGGACTCCGGAGCTAGGGGTAAACAGCAGCAAAGAGATACAGAGCAGGGGTTAAAGATGGCGTCACCATGGGGCAGGTATATTTATAAGGTCAGTGAGCTCATCGGGGGAAGGGGAGGGAAAAAGCGAGATGGGTAAGGGTAGATAGGGACCGGAAGTTACCAGGAGTCAACAGCGAGGGGGGGGGCCGATACTGACACTACATTAACAGTACGCTCAGTTCAACATTTAAATGGAGGGAGCAGTGAGAGGACAGATGCTAGACAGTGGCAGGGAGAGAAATAGAGGGCTAGAAGTAGAGGTGGGAGGGTAGAAGGGTGATGGGATAACTTGGGAATAAACCCTCTGAGGGAGAGTGGATCCAAGGAAAACAATCAGTGGAGATATGAAAGGTAAGGGTAGTTTGGATGAGAGTAGGTGGAAGGAGAGGGCTTAGAAAAAAGTGAAATAAGCAGGGTAGAAAGGTGATAAAGTTCAGTAGAGGTCTAAGGGTAAAGTGGAGCTGCAGTACAAGAGGTTGAGTCAGTCTGTGAACATGAGGAGTGGGAAGGTAGTTAGAGGGATAGCTTCTAGGAGAAAAAATGTCACCTGGTGGCAAGGTGCGGTACAACAAGCTAAAGGTTTTGTTTGGGAAGTAGCAGGTCAGGGGATTCAAGGAGGGGAAAAAAAAAGTGTAAAGACGTACAGGAGGATAGGTGTAATAAAAGGGGAAAATTGAGAGTAGAAAAAAAAGGTCTTTGCTGCTGGTAGCCTTAGCTGGGGAGTGTACAATGAACCTGAGGTGTAAATACAAGAAATGGTAGTTGTATTGCCTGTAGGTTAAAATAACATACTTTCTTTTCCTTGCTGGACTGAAGCACAGGGTGTACAAAGGTGCAATTCCTTAGTTTTGGAGATTGGGCAGCAGTTGCTGTGGTGGGATGAGTCAGTAGGTCAGCAGCAGATAGGGCAGATTCCCAACTGTGTATCAGTATGCCAGGTTGGTTCGTTTCTTTTCCTTGCTGGACTGAAGCACAGGGTGTACAAAGGTGCAATTCCTTAGTTTTGGAGATTGGGCAGCAGTTGCTGTGGTGGGATGAGTCAGTAGGTCAGCAGCAGATAGGGCAGATTCCCAACTGTGTATCAGTATGCCAGGTTGGTTCGTTTCTTTTCCTTGCTGGACTGAAGCACAGGGTGTACAAAGGTGCAATTCCTTAGTTTTGGAGATTGGGCAGCAGTTGCTGTGGTGGGATGAGTCAGTAGGTCAGCAGCAGATAGGGCAGATTCCCAACTGTGTATCAGTATGCCAGGTTGGTTCGACAAGGAATGGACTCCAGAGCTAGGGGTAAACAGCAGCAAAGAGATACAGAGCAGGGGTTAAAGATTAAAGGGGTTAAAGCATTACCCACTTGAAAGGCCTGAATCTAATATGCAACATCAACAAAACCTGATGGAGAGCCAGGTTTGTCTCCCAGGGACTGCCCCATCTCTGCACATCAAACAGAGTACCTCGCTAACCCTCTTCAAGTGCAACCTTGATGAGTGGATAGGAAACCACAAATTTGTCCCAGGGGTTCCACCTTTGTCCCTCATTGATAGGGGTGACAAGTGCTGACTGAGGTTTCTTTTTGGGATAAACTCTTGGCGAGGCTTGTAAGGGCCCCAGGGTAATTAGTCTAGTAGCCTCCTATGATCCTATAATTTGAGGGGATCCATGCATGGGATAAAGCATTTAGGAGCTGCCTCTGTCCATTAGTAACAGGTAGCAGTTCTGGGGTAAACTTTCTGTTTCCCATTTATAGATCTAAGTTGTGCTTGATTAATGACAGGGATGAACTTTGTTTTATGTGGATGGGGAGTTGGTTCCTTAACAGCAGTATATTCTCCTAGATATACCTGTTCCCTCCAAACTGTTCTGCTGATGTTACAGAAGAGGTTTAGATCACCAGACTGAGTATTTCTGATGCCATTTAACTTGGTTATGTGCAGTAAATCCATCAGTAATTGGTCTGCGGATGTCCTGCATGACAGACACAGGTCACCTCTTAGCAGTGTGTAGGATACCGAGTATAGTGACAGGGCTTTGAGTCAATTCATCTAGGACATATTATATAGGCCTTGTATTCTTTTAATAATGTATTTCTGTGGGTGTTTCATTATTTGCATGTATATGGACAGATACATGACAAAGTGGGCATTATGCTGAATGATTGCCCTAATGAGGGCTGAGTAAAGGGGGACAGTGATATATCTAGATCTAGACACAGTCCCTTTGTCTATAAGCAGTGCAATATAGAAATGCTTTCTTACAACAATAAACACATGTTTGTCAAAGATTAGGTCACTGACCACATAGGTTCCCAAATCCCAAACAGCTGGGTCAACTTTTAGGGATGTATTGTCAATGTGGTAGCCCCCTTTAGGTGTATGACTTCTCAAAGGATACAATAATGCATTTTTTGCATTTTGTTTCAGTCCATGAGCTTGTCACCAGTTATTTATTTGGGACAAGCCTTCCTGCAGGATGACTAAGTCATTTGGGGATTACGGGACCACTCTTAACTTGCAGTCATCTGCAGATGTGGTCAGCTAGACTGCTTTGATACTGGCTTTTACTTCAGAGAAGTAGATGCCAAACAGAAGAAGTCCTAGCACCAAGCTCAGGGAGACTCCATTGTTGCCTGATCTCTTTGCGGAGGAAGCTTACCCTATTTCTATTATCTGTGTCCCATCTCTGAGCCAGCTGGCAATGCAGTGGGTGACACTGGGGTTTATTCCTAGTTTATTTAGGTTTTCTGCTATGCCTGAATGGGGAATTGTGCCAAAAGCTTTGGTCAGGGTGTACCATTTTTCCTTTATCCATTGCTTTGTTGACCTTTTAATCATGATCTGCCCTTGATAAATCCAGACTGGGATGGGTCCATTGTTTGGAGGTCTATATGCCCCGAGTAATTAGTTCCATGGTAAGTCTTTCCATGGCTTTACATATCAGGCTGGTTAGACTTATGGGTCTGTAATTGCATGGGGCTGTGGAAGGTCCTCCTTTATGCAGGGGAATGACTATAGCTGTTCTCTATTTGTTTGATACAAAACCTGTATTGAGGCTGAGATTGAACAGTGCTGTTACAGGTGTGGCTAATTTGTGTTTCGAGCAATTTAAGATGCATTCAGAGATATTGGCAGAACCCATCGATGCAGTATTTTTACCTTTTGATAACACTTTTTTAAGTCCTTGTTTTCTCTGATAGCTGGGAGTCAGACTGTTTCAGGTATATCTTGAGGGTCAGATGGAGGAGAGACTGGGGTAAAGTTAGAGCTAAATTTATCAGTCAGTAGGTTCGCTATAACACCAGCTTCAGTGTAGGTAACATCAAATTTAATGAAGTATTGAGTAACCTAATCCAACACTTGAATTTAAAGCTGTTTAATTAATGTGGTAGCAGAAGTAAGATATCAACCTGTTACTGGCCCGACTAATTATGATATTCATTACATTCCAGTAACCATCGGCTTTCTTTACTGAACTTCCATTGGGATGACTCTTTCTCTGTTTTAAATTTTTGTTTGACTCCGCTTTACATCATCACTATTCTTTGAGTTAATTTTCAAAATGGGATTTCACAAACAACCAGCACATTTGAAGAAGTTTGGAAATCACCATAGCGCAGAAAGACTTTTGCAAAACTTTTCACTACATCCCTAATGGAAAGGTGAAAAAGTCAACCTCATGACAGAAGTCAGACATGAATGAGCAACACGCAGAAGTATAACCGCTAAACAATAAACATGAATACACAAATTAACAACATTCAAAACTCACAGAAATAGTTTTAAAGTATTTTTGTTGAGGGACTTCACTTTATGCACCACATATCTGACAGATATGGAGGGGGGATGGTTATGCAAGCCACACCTCAGTTACTTAGATATGCTAACTCTGTGATTGCAAGATCTTGGAGTGAAGGAAATTTTTCTGAGATGCTGGACACTCAAGCTTTTTCCAAAGATGATATGAGTAAAACTTTTGAGGTCAAACTTGCCCATGTCAATTACTCTTATGCCAGACTTTTCAGTCTGACCTCCAAATAGAGTCCACATAACAATGAAAACCAACCTTTTTTCATAAGCAAGCCATCGCAAGTGTTTCACAGATCTAAGAATATGAGTCTTTATAGTGGGAATCTTAAAAATGACTTGCATTAGTTGTAGCGATATGTTGCTGAAGCCTGAAGTTGCTGACATTTGATAAACACACCACATTACAGAGGGAGACAGAGTGTGAATAAGGTAAATACGTACCAGATCTGAGGCTGCCACATCACAGGGTGTTCCCATTGCCCCAGCATGCAACAGTCTTATTGTTAGAATTTATAAACATCCAGGGGTGACATCAGGGGTATGAATAAGGTAAATATGTACCAAGTCTGAGGCTGCATCTTCACAGAGTGTTCCTGTTACCCCAGCATGCAACAATCTTATTGTTAGCATTTATAAACATCCAGGGGTGACAGCAGGGGGTGTGAATAAGGTAAATACATACCAGGTCTCAGGCTAAAGCATCTCAGAGAGTTCCTGTTACCCCAGTATGCAGCAGTCTTATTGTTAGAATTTATAAGCATCCAGGGGTGACATCAGGAGGTGTGAATAAGGTAAATACATACCAGGTCCGAGGCTGCAGCATCTCAGAGTGTTCCCCTTACCCCAGCATGCAACAGCCTTATTGTAATTATTGATCTCAGATTTCTGACAGACAGCCATATACTTACATACAGAAGACTTAATTTACTCAATAGCAACTTATCTATTCCATACCCTCATAGATCATAGATCATAGGAGATTACTAGGCTATCGACCCAGAGGTCATTTTAAGCCTAACCGTTTCATCTCAATGCAATACCATAGAAATGCTAGTCAATACCCAAGATTGCATTTAGTAATGACTGCCCATGTCCAGAAGGGTTGTGGGATCTATTCCCAATAAGAATTTACGGTGCCCCATCCACTTGTTCAGGTTTCACTTGAACAGTGTCATAGAGGTGCTCTGCTTCACATGAATTGGTAGCCTGTTCCAAAGGTGCAGCAGTCGCTGGGAGATACATCTGTCCCTCCAGTATGTCCTATTTAAGTTGCAAGCCATATTTAGGTCCTTGGAACAGGTGCCCTAGTCCCATTTGATTTATGGATATCAGCAAGTTCATTAGATTTGGGTCTTGGATTGCTCTGTAGGCCAGGCACTAGTCTCCCCTAAGAAGTCTGTATGATAGACGTGAACTAAGATGGATATGCATTCATTCATCCTAATATCATCCTCCCCTACCGACAGATAACATCTAGACCACATCTATAATTTTGTATGTAATTCTGTAACCTATACAAGGAAATGATTTGAAAAAAAAAAATCACTGGAAAGTTTTCAGAGGGAAGTCTTGGGGTCATCATGGGGATGGGGTGGATGTAAACACCATTTGGAATTGCTGAACTTGTATTTCCTAGATACAAAGAGAGACAGAGAGTGAGGTGTTGGGAAAAGTGAAGAGCAGATCTAAGATAGAAGGACAGAGGAGAATGGAGTGGCCATCAGATGCAGTTGGATTGTCCTGTCTTTAAAAGGGACCTAAGAAAGTTGTCTTATTTTTCATTGAGAGAGAGCTGTGGACCCTTGGAGTAGACTACTTCAAGAATGTGATGAATTATGAGTCCAAGACAGCCTTCAAAAGGGCATGGGATAACTGGAAAAGGGGTGCAGTTTTGAGTGAGAGGGTTCAACAGCTACATATTTGATGCACCCAAAGTAACAGACTAGACAGATTGCCTTCTTCTCCTCCTTAATGTACAGTATTGTTTGGCTTGCTACTTCTGCTTGCTGCTTATCAAAAGGTTCATTGCTATAGAAATTACACATTTGTAAGTGTCTTAGCATGTGGCAGTCTCTAGGTTAATTATCTGCAGTAGCTTAATATTGGATGCTTCAAAACCATCTCTCCCTTAATGCCAATAAATCCCATATTATTCTCTTCTCCCCCACAAAAGCTCTGCTTCTTGATAAGCCATCCTTCAAGATCTCCAGCCTCTCCCAGTCCCCAATAGAAGTTGTTAGTTGTGCAAAATTACTCAGAGTTACCATTGATGAACACCTGAAATTTAATACTCATATTCAACTAAACATAAAAAAAAAACATCAGAAGCTTGATATGCTTTACAGAAACGCTAACTTTATATCTTTAGCTACAAGACAAACACTCACGTCTACCTACCTTCTCCCTTCTCTATTGTATGGTGCTCCTCTTCTAACCAACCTCACAGCTTCTATCTCCTCAAAACTTGAAAGATGCTACTACAAAATCGCCAAATTCGCTACTAATTCTACTCATTCTGCACACCATTGCATCTCCCTCCATAGTCTCCAATGGCTAGAACTCCCTAATCATCTCGATTACCACCAACTTACTACTGCACACAAACTAATTTTTAAACCCACCGCTTGCCCTGCACTATCTAATATCTTGCCATTCTACATTCCTCTCAGGCCCCTAAGATCAGGCCACCAAAATCTTCTTTCAGTATATAAACCTAAACGACCACCTGGCCACCTCCTACTTTCTTATACTATAGCAAAAAAATGGAACTTGCTTCCTCCCCTTCTAAGAGTCACTACAAGCTATGAACAATTCAAATCTCTTCTCCATTCTCACCTCTCCCAAAACTGGAAATGTAATTGCATACTTCCTACCTAGATCCCATTACATCCCAGTTCCAGTTTTCTCCGTCTTGTCCCTCTTCTTCCAACTCTCTCCTCAGCTCCCCACCCTGTACTTCTTTATCTCCTTTCTCTCCCCTGCTTAAACTCTCTATATATTCCTTTTACATCCTCTCCTCCCCACTGCCTACATGCCTATTCTCACAAATGTATCTTTTACCTTTTTCATAAGATGTACTTTTCTACTCAAAAATAAAATGAATCTTAGTCTAACTGTTCTTTTTTATCTTCCTCCTGGCATCTCTTCTCCTTTAAATTCTTTGCACCTCCTTTTTCCTACACTTCTCCTCTGATTTACTTCTTTTGCATTTCATATCTATGTATAATTTCTTTTTTTTCTCTCTCTTCTATGCTAACAATACAATTGTATAAAAATGTTATTTTTTGCATGTAAAATTGTTAAATGTGCTATGTTTTTAGAACACAGAGCCTTATGTGTGTAATGTATTTGTAATATGGAGCTTTTCTCTCTGGGCCTCCACTGAAAACGGGCTTTCGGAACAAGTGGACTTCCCCGGTTATCAAACTGGAAATAAATAAATAAATAAATAAATCTTTAAAAAGGCATTTAACAATCTTTTAAGCATTAGTGCACCCTGGCTATACAATATTCAGTACCCCACTCATTTGTTTTATTTCCTAAAGTGAATGGTCAGTCTGCTGTGCTTTGCTTGTTTATCTTGCATTTCTAGGTCTTCGTCTTCATAGTGCTATGTGCATTATTGTTGTTATTGTTATCATCATCATCATCATGAGGAAGGTCAGCATTATCATTTAACATTGATGGGGTGCATATTACTAGGGGTAGGGTTTACCTAACATCATACTAAGAAGAAGGTAGTAGTAGGTAAGTAGCTGTCAGATTTCTCCAAAATAATTGTCAGTGCATTTCTGTCTGAGGTACAAACGTGAGTCTGGTAACTGTGGACGTTGCTGAAAATTTAATCAGAAGACTTTAGCTAGGATAACAAAGAATTTGCATACATTTTAGAGCATAAAAAACTACTTGCTCCTATTTCATCTCCTGTCATGCAGAACGTTTCTTAAAAGGTTAAATATTTAAATAAGGAAACATTTTAAAACATTAAAGAAAAACAAAAGCAAAAAACAAAACTTGAGAAGTCTTCTTTTCTTTTATTCATTTACCAATAACCCAATCAATTCATTTCATGGCTGCAGTGGATCTAGAGCATGGTGGCCCAGCACTCAGTGGACACAGGGCAGTAATAAAACCAGGTTGCATTAGGGCACTAACCCACTGTGGGACATGCACATCATTCCCCCAGATGGAACTCGCACACCAAGGGGCAATTTGGAGTATTGCCAGTTTACCCATGACACATTTTTGGGATGTGGATGGAAACTGGAGCATGTGGCAACATAGATACCATTTAAACTCCACAAAGAAGACAGTCAAAAACCAAAACTGGGGACAGAGCACTAATAGACAGTAGAATTAATGGCTCCCTATTGAAATGTTGGCACTCGAAATGCCAAGTGCTGAAAAGCTGAAAAAAATTAGACCAAAACCCCAAAAGAGCAAATCTTAAAAATCTCTCTTCTTAAAACTTGTTTTGCAAGAGGAACATGCCCCGCACACCCCTGAACTTGTATATACCAACTCTGTGATTACTGTACTTCTGGGAAAAGGGAATATTCAGAGAAATGGAATCTTGGACATAGTATATACAAGTCTGATCTTTTGGCCATTTGGTCTCTATGTTTTGGGATTTGCTCTAGCAGATCCTGACATTTTAAATAGTTACCAGAATTAACTGTTGTACAATTGTATGACTTGTCTGAGAAAAAAAAAAGAAAAGTCATGCAGCATAGATCAGACAAGCTGCTTAGGTAGGTACAAGTGGTGAAGGCATTTTATTCTGAGTGAGACCTGTCATTCTCTAACTGTGATATTTGTTTAAAGTCCACTACACTGGAAGATGACATCTACATATGAGTCCACAAGAGCCTTCAAGAGGGCATGAGATAGCTGGAAAGTGCTGAGCAATTTTGAGTGGGAGGATGCAATAGCTACACACAGAATGCACCCAAATGTGAATACTATATAAGCAAATTGTCTCCTCCTGCTGTCACATTATGTAATGTATAGTAATGTCAGCACTGTGATAAGCTAGTGTCATGTTATGTAATGTATAGTAATGTCAGCACTGTGATAAGCTAGTGTCACGTTATGTAATGTATAGTAATGTCAGCACTGTGATAAGCTAGTGTCACATTATGTACTGTATAGTAATGTCAGCACTGTGATAAGCTAGTGTCATGTTATGTAATGTATAGTAATGTCAGCACTGTGATAAGCTAGTGTCACATTATGTAACGTATAGTAATGTCAGCACTGTGATAAGCTAATGTCACATTATGTAATGTATAGTAATGTCAGCACTGTGATAAGCTAGAGTCACATTATGTAATGCATAGTAATGTCAGCACTGTGATAAGCTAGTGTCAATTATGTAATGTATAGTAATGTCAGCACTGTGATACACTAGTGTCATGTTATGTAATGTATAGTAATGTCAGCACTGTGATAAGCTAGTGTCACATTATGTAATGTATAGTAATGTCAGCACTGTGATAAGCTGGTGTCACATTATGTAATGTATAGTAATGTCAGCACTGTAATATGCCAGTATGTTTTGGCTTGTTAGTATTGTTTGCTGTCTTGTTGCCTCAGCAGTAGGTTGCCACAGAAGTAGTTGCACAAAGACACACTGTTACAATTCCTAGTATAGAAGTAAAATTAATGTTCATTTTTGGAATACTACAACCAGAGAGAAAGACGTATTTTACTGTAGAAACTGATGTCTGCAAGCATCTAATGTGTAACCTGGTAAACTCTCTTTGTTTTTGCTATATGATAGTTGATTGATTTCCATATTATAGTGGTTGAGACCATTTGATATACATACCAGTGATAGAGATGTCTGTTTTAATATCAGATATGGAACATTTGGTGACAAAAATACATGATAAACAGTTGCTTGATCCTATGGTGTCCATTTCCAGATGTCTATCTCTATTCATGTTTTTAACATTGATCATTCCAAATCTTTTCAGGAGAATTTGAATTACTATAAATGATAACTCGCATTTCAGCATCACTTTTTCAAACCTTACCACCTTAGGAACTACTAAAAACGAAAGAGACTTACCCATTCTCTAGCTCCAAGGAAAATTAAGAGACCCAAGATTCTGCTGATCAAATCCATCCCCTCTTGACCTCAATACTAATTTTAAGGATGCTTACCTTCACATTCTAATTCATAAAGCCTACACAAAATTCTTAGTTTTCAAGTCATATCAATCTAAGTCATTGCCAAACAGTAACCATTTGAAATGCTGGAACCTGCTAGAGTGAGTCCCAAAACATGGAGACTGAATGACCAATAAAACAGACTTAAATATACTAAGTCTGATAAAAATCTGGACAAAGCCTAAAATGATAGGGGGACAAATAGGGACAGATTTTAAATATTGCTCTTACAAACTTATAAAGTTGATAGAATAATAGGTTTTGCATTAGCATGAATTTTCTGAAGGATGTGCAGTCTTAAACCCAAATGTAATGACTTCAATCCTCAGCTATTTGCCAGAAAGGAACAGATTTTAGGAGGAACACACCAAAAATATGAGGCAAAAATCTGGACATTCTGTGAAAATCTGTACAGTTGAGAGGTTTAATTGGGCACTTCTCAGAATATTCCCTTATCCCTGAGTTATAGTGATCTCTGAGTTGTTCGTGGAGTGTGGGCATCTTACTACAGTGCAAAATAGAACTTTAAAGAAGATCGATGTTCGAGATTTGTTGTTCCCCTGCAGTTTCTGCCTTTTTTATTGGTATTTTAAGTTACTTTTAAGTTATTTTTAGGCACTTGGCATTTTAAGTGCTGGCATTTCACCAGGGAACCCCTCCAAATTATTTAATTTTTCTACAACACCCAGAGTGTTTCCTAATGCCTAGCTGCAGTGTTTGCTCACCTCAGACTCAATGAAGTTCGGATCACTTTTTATTTAGACAATGGCCAAATTTAAGCCATTTCTCTTCAAAGCTTGCACTCACTGTTCAGCAAACTCTTCAGTTCTTTCAAAATGTACGTATCTCTCTCTCAGCAAGGGAAATTCAGACTCCCTATACCAGATATGGATATTCATGGTGGTAATCGTCCATGTGCAATCTTTAATGATAACACTCCCTGAAGATAGCGTTCAGCTGATGGTTGTCTTTTTACTCTATATTTCAACCCACAAAAGGTTACCATCAGCTATGTTCCTCAGTGCTCAACATGACGTGTTCTGTCAAATCTAGGCAATCAGAAATACAATGCAGTAGGTAAGGAGGGCTCCTTACACTTTGATAGCCCTCTCTTTGTCCTTCAACAAATCTCCATAATATTGACTCCCTCAATTCTGCGTTATTACTAATCATGCAACTATTGGCTTAATAGGACCCAATTAGTCTCCCTATGTACATTTAGGAAGGCTTCATTATCTGATTTGGTTTCAGTTCACTTGTCAGACAGCTTAAATTGGCACATAGTAAATTAATGCCCATCACTAGCAACAGAGACCCAAGTCAATTTAAGTTTCATAATACATAACATTTCAGCATTATGTTGGCTCTTTTTAAGATTTAATATCAGACTGGTGTAAAATTTGCTCATGTTTTAAGGTAAATTCTACATTTTAATTATTTCTCAATGGATAGCTTTATTTTAATTATTTCTCAATGAATAGCTTTGAGGTAAACATCATTTTGGAGAAATATACTGGACAATATGTTCTTTGGTTTTACTGCAGTAGCCAAACAGGTATCTTAAGAACTTTCACTGGTATGCTACTAAATATCTTTACTTGCTAATTTGCAGTGCCAAACCTGCATGGCTTACTGCATGAATGCACAAACTATGATTCCCCCATGAACTTGGTTACACAAGATAGCACTTCATTTAATTGCCCCACTAAATACTAAGATGCATCGGCAGTCACCAATATGACAGTTGACACTGGTGTTCCAATCAGTTGCTAAACTTCACCCTTTTTATATTATCCATGCCTTTATACTTACCTTTTGTGAGATCTTCTTAAAAGTGAATGTAGAGTTGTATACATTTTTGCAGCTTGGACTCAAAATTAAATCACCCATGTGTGTTTCCATGCTAAGGACTTCTTCAAACTCCACAGTTCCTTAACCCAAAGGATAAAAATAATGGCACTCCTCAAAAATGACAGCAGACCCCAACATACAACTCAGCACTTTACCCTCAGAGACTCTTCAAGTCTAATCTAAACAATACTATAAGATCCAGTATATCAGACACTGAATCATATTTTCTCTTCCCCATCACAAACAAGCAAATGCCATATCAAAAAGCACTGCTAAAACAGCCTACAGTAAAAACAGTTTCCTTGTAAAAACTGTAACCCAAAGATGTCTTGAATAGGGAATCCCTATATGACAGCTGTCCAAAACACACAATGAGCAACAGGGCACTCAAAAATCCAAAAGAAAAATGAAAACTGTTACTCTGTCTTTAATCCGTTAAAAGTATCTCAACATATTCAACTGTGTTTCAATGCTTTCAAGTTATATTCATAATATACTAGACATTTGACAAACGTCTAAGGATTATAGCAATGAAACCAACTCTGCTAATAGTACCAACACATATCCATACAAATTTACTTGCATTTAAAACACTGCAACATCTACACTGCAACATCTTGTTAATTGAAATAAAGCACAATAGTGGTGCAGTGGTTAGCGTTGTCGCCTCACAGCAAGAGGTTCTCCCATTCGATTCTCATCTGGAGCGCCTTCTATGTGGAGTCTACATGTACTCCCCGCAGACGAGTGACTTTAAAGACATGCAGGTGGGTGCAAGCATGAATGGGTGTGCCTTCTTTGAAGGTTGGGCGTCAGGCTGGCAACTCAGCACCATAAAAATCCACTGCCAATCATTAGCGGACCAGAGTCCCGCTGTGGCGACCCCAAACCGGGAAAAGCAGAAAGACATTACTAGTTCAGCATAGACTGAATGATGTCCAAAAAGCCTGATGATGCCTTCAGGCTTACTGAATTGCAACTACCAACAGTTCAAACTCAGTCCAGAAAGACAGTTCTTGCAGGTCTAATCACTGTTGCAGCTTCACTGACTGTTCATCTTTCACAACTTTGTTTTGAATACCTTGCAGCCACTCGTCAGTCACCAGATCCAAAGTCATCTGCATGCCATTTCAGAGTCAAGCTGATGGATCCTGTCCATTGCTTTACACACCCATAAGCAGTCTTATTTTATCTAGGAAGAAAATCTTCTTTAGAGGTGCTGGATACAGCAGTTTACATTTATGTTTTTAAATGACATTTATAATGAGCAGAAAAGTTATCAAATAGGGTTTATCCTGCAATATTAGCAGTTTTTACCAGTCTGCTATAACTGTTTTGTACAAAGGTTTGTCACACCAAAATATTTCAAGGTTACCCAACACCAAGTTTAGATATCAGTAGGAGTACCAGATAAGCACATTCCAGTAAAATACAATTCACCATAATTTTGTTCAGTGCCCCATTTGGTATGTACCTAACCAGGCATATCCAACAAATGGAACGTCCACAGAGGTTCCTCACTAAAAGAATACAAAGAGTAAGTAAAATGTCCTGTGCAGACCACCTGAAGGCCCTGTCCCTATATTCTGTCTCCTACAGGCTGCCAAGGGGAAATCTATGCCTGGAACATACAAGGCATTGTCAGACTCCACTCTGATGGACCTCCTGCACATGAGCAAAACAAACAGCACCAGAATTACCCATTCTAAAGACTTAAACCTTTCCTGTTATATAAATAGGACCTGCTGGATAGACAATTATGTATCTCAGAGACTAAACTGTCTCTGGAACAGGCTTCTCATCCATATGAAGCAGAGTTCCGCCCTAAACCAATTCAAGTGTAGCTTGGACATTTGGGTGGGGAAGAAGAAATTCATCCCTGGCTTGGCACCTATGTCTCCAATGGATGCAGGCAACCTGTAAATGGTTAATTTCCCAGGTCTCTGCGTACACTTATTAAGGGTACCAGAACTTGTCAGAGATTTGGGATGCATGGCTAGGCTTTAAAAGGCCCTTGTGGTCGTTAGCCTGGTAAACACCTATGAACCAGTAAAATCAGACCAGTCTACCAGCTCGTCCTTTAAATATAAAACACTGTCTAAACCTCCTTCTTTCTCTGGTAGTGTTGTTATATACTGATTCTGTCTTCAGTCCTCCTCTTCTTGTTCAAACATCTTTGAGATAAACATTAGTAACTTCACATCTAAATGATTAAATTGAGCCTTCATCTACTTGCTTTACTGCTGTGAAGACAATGTGCAAAACCCTGTCTTCACCCCCCATGTCTCCCTTATTTGTAAGTTTTGACAGTTTTCCATGTAACATTTAAATTTCAAAGTAAGGAGACCTCCACTGCTGCAGGAAAGGCAGTAATATTCAAACTCCCTCTCTCTCTCTAATGCCAATTGTTTCCATGTTGTCAGCTGCCACTTGGAGAAGGGACACTCCCAAAGACTTAATCTGGTTACTTACCTTATACTTCTTCTACTCCAATAACTTACTTTGCCTATACTGTATTAACTTATGTATAAACACCATTTTACTTGTTTCTGTAAAGAAAACAAATCTTTTTGCTAGTTATAAGTATTTGCAGAATGGGTGGAGAGCAGACTTTTTCCTGAAGCATGGTCAAAGCTCCTCAGAATTCATCTTTGACAGTTTCCTTTTTCCCAGAAAAGAAATTTATAAAGGTCAGGAGTTTGTACTGTTCCATTTTTAATGGCAAACATTCATTCAGGTTCCCAAAGGGATTGTAGCAGCAAATAAAAATAATATTCTGCAGTTTTCAGATGATTTGTTTTATAATAGGTGGACATCCCCATCTCTGTATTACTTCTGTCGCATACATTACAATAAAGATGACTCACAGTTTGGAATTGTTTCTGTCAGTTAGATCTGTATATATGCAACTAAATTTTGGACTTAGACTGAATAAAATATATTCTGCTTAGCTAATAAAATGGACATTTAATGGTCATTACTTAAAGAATGCCTGGGTAAATGCCATCAAAATAAAGATGGAAACACAGAAAGTACAAGATTGTAAAGTTAAATGACTTTGGCTGAAGGAACTCTAATAAATTTTTGCTTTCTGAACATATAGAGAGGATCCACTGGAACATTTTAAATAAAGAAATACCTAAACACATTGCTGAAACCTGCAAGTTAGTTTTTTAAACGTATTTTAATATGGGCATGATGTATGGCTACATGTCTAAATGTGACAGAAGTTCAGGTTCTATGAAATGAAGCACAAATCCGAGTTCTTTAATAATCCGCTAGTTAAATGTGCCCTGCTTAGTGGCTACCTACAGTAAGTGGCTGACTGAGAGACCACACATGTTCTGAAAGCATTTTTCATATGTCTGTATGTTAGTAGGCAAGCACTTCATATGCACACATGGTATGTTCACAAACTCACATACAGGTCTTAAATGCAGTTGATGTCTGGATTCTGTGTGACACAGGTAAACAGCAAAGTCCTTCATCAAATGATCAGGATTAGCAGGGGTGATTTGAAGGCTGTAAAATGTTAGCAGTTAAAATAAAATATTGCTTGACTTTTACATTTTGTTAATATGTATGAATAGACTGTTGAAGAGACATTCACATACTGAGACTCCAAACTGGAAAAGCTGGTAAATAAACTCACCCTCATTACCACAATCAACAGAACAAGCTGGAGGGACAAGTTCATAACCCAGAGACTGCCCATGCTATGGAATAGACTTCCCATACATGTCAAGCAGAGCACCTCACTGGCCCTCTTTAAGAGAAATCTTGATGAGTGGATGGGAAATAGAAAATTCACTCCGGGGACAACTCCAGTGGCTCTACTCGACAGAGGCACTGGGAACTAAGGACAGGTGGCACAATGCCAGGGTAATCCTATGGCTAAGCTTGTAAAGGCCCCAGGGCCATTAGCCTAGTACAAACTTATGGAGAGTAAAAGAATTATGTGAATCGGTTGTCACATCAGAAAATCATGATTATGCTGAAATCTGCCTTACCTTACTTTGCTAACTTGCCTTACCTTTACCAGACTGAATGTAAAACTCTGTTGTTTCTTACAAATACTCAACTTGGGGTGTATGAAAATGGATAGTACAGGGCTCAGGGCCTTCCAGAAGCAAATGGACAGGATACCTTATAAAAAGAAGAGTTTGGTTGAATTCTATAGCTGCTAGCCATTTAAAATGTTGCTTCATAAGAATTAACAGAGCAGTTAGACACCTGGCAAATGAAGAACACATTTAGTAGAATATCTAAAAATCAAAAGTCTGTGTTCATTTAAAAAGTCAAATTTTAATCACCACATCCAATTGATTTCTTCCACTTTACACTTGTGTTAGAGAATTTTCCTCCAGGATACTCACGTAGGTCCAGAATGTTTAAGATTTCCAGGTAAATGCTTTCTGATGGCTGCTTTTATAAGATTCACATGTTAAAACCTTGCATTTCTTCTCATTTAACATTTACTGCTCACAGATAAAAAATGTCTTTTTAACTAGTATGTCTGAAATTAGTTGCTTTTAATTAGCTGCTGTGGAGTTTTGGGAACAAGCATGTCTATAGCTCTGCAGGGTGTCTGCATCTCTCCATTTTACAAGGACCACAGCCACAGTTTTATGGAGACAGCGTCAACAAAGCTAGCCGTTTTCCCAGTTTTCTCTTTAAATACTAGATCTTTACAGTCATTCAGGAAAAGCTCCCTATTTATTATTTGGCAGATTAGCTCATACTAATACAAGAAATGCTTTTACTGGTAATTGGCAAAACAGATTTTTACAACTGCATTAAAAGAAATCCCTGTTGTTTGTAATTATTGGTTTGGCCTTATTGTTTGACTACTAGAATACTAGAACACAAAAGACATAGTTTAGTCATGAACAAGGCAAAAAGGAGATTGCATTCACCTCCCACTAAGCACTGTTTTTTAAACCAGGAATTCTAGTCAAGCAACTTTATTAGGAGCATGTTGTGTGAAAACTAATAACTGAACAAATGTTTTGAACATACTGAAAGTCTCTTTGCTTAAAATACTGTGCGGTTAGGTACTGATGAAACTGGTATACCAGCGAAAATGTTAGCAGCCAGTCATAACTATAAAAGTATTACAACGCTAGCTACTCAAAGGTGTACAATATGGCTCTAGGTGATTCGGTCATGTTGTTAAAGAGATTTGTGTGAATGCCGACATTTTCTTAGGAAGCTACTTTATTTTTTATCAAAGATCTGTCTTTTGCCCCATCATGTGAGTGTAACAAATGCTGCTCACACACTGTAGTGATAAACTCTTTTGTGGCAAACAAGGGTTGACACTGCTAACTGCTGTATTTAGATATTAATAATTAAAAAGTAGTTTACAGTGTGAAAAACATCTGTGTATACTCATAAATGTGCATACACATCTGGAAACATTTGAATTTCTGTTGTAAAACATCAGTGCGCACCCATATTTTTATGATTTTGAATTCAAGATGTTTTGAGTCATTTCAATCCACAGCTAAATTATGTCTGAATTCATTTTGCAACTTGCATAAAATGATACTTGGAACAGTATTTAAAGAATTAGATATAAAAAAGGCATTCCAGAATAAATATAGATGCAACTTAAAACATTTATGCTGTGATTGCGGAATAATTTAGTCCAGTCTGAGTTTTTGTAGTTTTGTAATGGTGATTTCATGGGAGATATCCATTTTAAAAGGGTTTCTTCTCAGTAGGACGTCCAATTCAACAAATACAACAAAATACATACATATCTCAGTACCTAATTAATCACTACACCCAGTCTAGTGGCTCTACTCTTCCTTGGTTAATGAAATGGTGTTCATAGGAGCAGATGGGTCATGAAGAACTCCTGCATATGTTAAACAAAAACATACTACACAGTTGATAGCTTTCAAAAACTGACCACATAGTACTGTTGGAGTAAAGAAACATACTTGCCATGAAAGCCTCTGCAGCTCTCTGGCTTGCAGGCACATTACTACATAAGAAGCACATGTACCCCATTCCTATTCCATTTCCATCTCGGACAATCATTGTTGTGCCCCCAACAAATCCTCGCACCACCTTCCATTGTCAACAGTTAGTCACTGTTCAGCTTATGGAGACCTCCTTTCTACCTCTTTATGTTGTCGTATCCTAAATTAATGTTTGACTTGTGAAAACGACCCCATCCCACATCTTCCCACAGACCTGCCTGTTTTAGATATATAACTTATGTAGGCACTCATTTCCTCCACTGTCATATTATTGATGACTATGAAGATTAGAAATATACCTGTCATCCCCTGTTATCCTTCAGTTATGATGCAAATCAGAGGTATCTCTTCCCCTTGCTGGCAGGTCCCCTTTGAGGATGTGCATTGTCTTTCAGTACCATGTCAAATTGCTTTGTTTGTAAGATGGGATGTTTTGCAAAGCAATGGTTCATGAAGTGGATATAATTTTCACCTCCTCACATTCATGCCAGAGTAGCAGCGGGACAGTAAGTTAGGTGTCTGACATGAGGCATTGCTACTCTGAGAACATGATGGTACATGTATAGTTGACAGGAGAGAGGTAAACGACAGCTGTAACTCCACACATTTTGTGGCATGTAAGTCTGCTACTTTTTCAGATCCACGTTGCTTCTTGTTTCACTTTTAAAATAAATCAGCAACTTTGGGATTATCTTCAAAACTTTTAAAATTAATTTCTAAATCTTACTACCAGTTTGACAATATGCTCTTATATAGCAGACTGAGCTGACAAGCTTGAGATATTACAAATATCACACAGGGCCCAAGGCAGGGCCATGGATCAGGGCCCTCAACTCCCCCATTCCCAGCGGCCAGCAGTCATTGCAGTATCCCATTACTTGCCTGTCTCTTCCCAGTTAAAACACTGTTCAAACCATTCAATTCACATGCTATTTTCTTCTTTCCCTCTACGATTACAGTTATTTGGATTTAATGTAACATTTTTTATTTCAACATTTATTTCAAAATTTATAACAAACACTGATTAGCCATTTGCTAAAAAAAAATACAGACTCATAATGTGAACAGACTTGGCATGAGCAACAATAAACTTCACTGTCCTTGAAACTCATATTTATTGAAACCGCACTGAAACCCATGTTCAACGAAAATGATTCTGGCTAGTGGTGGATTAAATGTACCTTTGGGCTATTTTCAAACCATGGGCCCCATGCACACATTTTTAGGACCCTGCATAAATGCAGGTGTTCTTTGATTCACCTTTCTGATTGTATTAAATTATATTATTTGTTTAATACAGCATCACTTGTTAGAGTGCATTTTAAATCTGTAGTTTTGAACATTTTCCCGTAAGCAGTGAAACAAAATGTATGAGCCAATAATGACAAGCCTACCCATTTCAGACCATTCCATCCATAAAAGGCCACTCAAACCACTGTCATTATAATCCAGCAAAAACAGCCAAAGTCATCTGAATAATTCCACATTAAAGAGATCTGTAATTAATGAAGAGGTTGCTGCTAGCAACCAACTTTGCATTTCAGTGCTTCTCCTACATATTCAGTGCCTGCTGCACTCAAAGTGTAAAATTGCCTATGTTACTTATAAAAATGGAATGCTGGTGATATGTGATTGGTTGGCAAACAGACAACAAACACCACAGTAGTGTCAGCAATCTGTTTGCCTGGCATGAAAAGAGAAGCCACAACCTTCTGCACCAAAGGCAAATGTGCTACCTGTTACACCACTGACAGAACAACACAGCAATGAAATTCTGTGATTGATAGTGATAGACTGTAATCCTCAGGTATTAATAAAAACAAAACAAAACATGCATACATACATACATACATACATAAATAAATAAATTAATTAATTACCTAGCAGTTGGTGTGGAAATTTAAGGTATGAATTTGCCAATTGTCAAGGCTCAGGGTTTGACCCTGAGCAAAGTCACATAACTAGGCAGCCCACCTGAGGAATTTTACATACACGCACACACACACACACACACACACACACACACACACACACACACACACACACACACACACACACACACACACACACTGTTTGAATTAATCTCCTTTGTCCCCTTTGCTTGCTTGGCTGCTAAATGAAATACCCTGTGGTGATGGTTATGGCAGTTAAGTTTTACATTAGGATGTCCTAAAGCTGCAGTTTCAGGGGCAGGCTTTTCTTTTCAGAAGTCTCCAGTGAGGTCTTAAAACCTTCCTGTGTTTACAGATGCTTTGGACTTTTTAATTTACAGACTGTTTTAGTTTTTCTCCCCCCCCCCCAGCAAACACAGGCCTTAGACAACTGTCTAGGTCACCTAGTGCTGGATCTATCTCTGTACAGGAACACTCTCCATTGAGTGTGCCCTTTACTGATCCATACAGATTACTGCATTATATTGTCTATGCATTCTACTTTTATAATTTTTTTAAAATTTTTGCATATTTACGCTTTTAAAAAATGTTTTAAGTGTCTATATTTTTATTTGACTGTATTAATTGTGGAGCTTTTCTTCCCAGGCCTCTACTGATAATGGACACCATAGGATTAAGCAATTGTTTATCATGCATTTTTGTCACCAAATGTTCCATATCTGTTATTAAAACAGACATCTCTATCACTGGTATGTATACCAAATTGTCTCAGCCACTATAATCTGGAAATCAATCAACTATGATATAGCAAAAACAAAGAGAGTTTACCAGGTCACACATTAGATGGTTGGGGACATCAGTTTCTAGAGTTCTTTCTCTCTGGTTGGATTATTCCAAAAATGAACATTAATTTTACTTCTATATTAGGAATTGCCTCACAGCAAGAGGTTCTCCCGTTTGATTCCCGTCTGGAGTGCGGGGAATGCCTTCTGTGTGGAGTCTGCATGTCCTCCCCATGGTTGGGTGGGCGTTCGAAAGACATGCGTAAATGGGCGTGCCTTCGTTGAAGGTTGAACGTCGAGCTGGCACCTCGGAGTTCGTGAAAATCTACTGCCAATCATTAGCGGACCAGAGTTCCACTGTAGTGAGCCCTAACCGGGAAAAGCCGAAAGACAAACAACAATATTAGGAATTGTAACAGTGTGTCTTTGTGCAACTCCTTCTTTGGCAACCTGCTGCTGAGGCAACAAGACAGCAAACAAAACTAACAAGCCAAAAGATACTGGCATATTACAGTGCTGACATTACTATACATTACATAATGTGACACTAGCTTATCACAGTGCTGACATTACTATACATTACATAATGTGACACTAGCTTATCACAGTGCTGACATTACTATACATTGCATAACATGACACTAGCTTATCACACTGCTGACATTACTATACATTACATAATGTGACACTAGCTTATCACAGTGCTGACATTACTATACATTACA
Organism: Protopterus annectens; assembly: GCF_019279795.1. Taxonomy (NCBI): domain Eukaryota; kingdom Metazoa; phylum Chordata; order Ceratodontiformes; family Protopteridae; genus Protopterus; species Protopterus annectens. The sequence goes on from NC_056746.1 coordinate 1,167,617,807, forward strand.
TAATGTGACATTAGCTTATCACAGTGCTGACATTACTATACATTACATAATGTGACACTAGCTTATCACAGTGCTGACATTACTATACATTACATAATGTGACACTAGCTTATCACAGTGCTGACATTACTATACATTACATAATGTGACACTAGCTTATCACAGTGCTGACATTACTATACATTACATAATGTGACTCTAGCTTATCACAGTGCTGACATTACTATACATTACATAATGTGACACTAGCTTATCACAGTGCTGACATTACTATACATTACATAACATGACACTAGCTTATCACACTGCTGACATTACTATACATTATATAACATGACACTAGCATATCACAGTGCTGACATTACTATACATTACATAATGTGACACCAGCTTATCACAGTGCTGACATTACTATACATTACATAATGTGACACTAGCTTATCACAGTGCTGACATTACTATACATTACATAATGTGACACTAGCTTTCCTGGTCAACAAATGTTAATAACTAAATAAATAAATACACATAGAAAAAATAACTATACTGCTTAAAAATTGTATAATTCAGCATGTTAAACCCTTTTTTTATAAGTATGTAGCCTGTATGACCCACTAAGTGTGCATGCGTTAGTAAAGCCCCACTGAAATGAATGGAGCACACCCCCATGTGAGCCTTGTATTGTGTCCACATCCTCTTCCATTTGATGGTATTGCCAGCTAATCAACAGCTCGCTCCAGGGATTAATTTTAAAAATTACAAAGGTAATCCTGAAGCTGATGCATGGTTTTAAAATTAAAAAAGGCTGCAAAGTATGCCTGATAAGTGCAGTTAGTGTCCCAAGTGAGTGATAACTGTCCTCATGAACAGATTACAAATTTAACTTACCTTGCCTATTAATGAATCTTGCACCTTGGCTGGCTGATGTGGGCTTTAGGTTATGACACTGAGATTCACGAGAAATTGTATTTGTGGATTGCATTCAGTGATCTTAAACATTTACTCAGGATATAAATCTCTTTTGTAATTTCATGTTTATGGGTACCACTCAGTGATATCATATCATGCAATGTTTTTTTAGACCTGCATAACCTAACATCAGCCTTTGCACCCTACATGCAATATTAGACATTTCAGCTACACCATACTTCTGAATTCAGTGGTCATGCATGGTGGTAGTGGCCTATTTGTATACCCGTTAGGCTGATTTGAATGGTAAATGGCAACCACTTGCATAGTTAAACCAATAGCTAGTTTAAGGGATTAATTTTAAAAATTACAAAGGTAATCCTGAAGCTGATGCATGGTTTTAAAGTTAAAAAAGTCTGCCTGTCTGGTTCCAGGATCCACCACATAACACACACACACTGAGGTCACTCCACAACAAGTACAAATATGACTCTGTCATTGTCCATTTTGGTGTGAATGACCTGAGACATACCTCCCTGGAATACATGAAAAGACACATAGAGGAGCTGTCCAATCTTGTAGCCCAGGCAAGCATGACCCTAGCCCTGAGTAGCATCCTGCCATCACCCAGAATGATACCACAGTACAAGGACAAAATGATTGACTTCAGCAATTGGCTAAGCTTCTGATGTTAAATAAATCTGTTTTTTACCAGCTACTAGTTGTGCCATTCGCTGTCCAGGTTTTGGATTATTGGTTTTGTTTTTCTGGACTGAGACTCTTTTTGTGGTTTTTGGTTTTTATGGAGTCTTCCGAAGGGCATTCTACTATTAACCACCCACCAGATACCCAGATGGGAAGTGAGGTCGGTGAATTTCGTAAACTTGCTGGTCAACTTTCACTCAGGAAGCTTCAATGGGTTCTGGGAGCTGTACTTGTCTGCATGCGATGTCTTTATAACAGGGCGCGAATGTGCAGGTGCAAGGTTCTGACAACCAGACATTCAGTTCTATGCCTGTACTTCTTGCTTCAAACAATGCTTTGGATCCACGGGCAGAAGGGGCGACTGAAGTATCATTGGCTTCCGGGGACTTAGCACAGTTTAAACAGTGGTTACAAGACAAACCACTTTTTTGTAAACCCTCATCTACTTTTTCTAATACAGAGTCTACGGATACTAATATGGACTCTCTCAACAAGTTACACAATGCGCTTAGCAGGTATAAATCCCTCAGTATTGACAATTCATACTTAAATGAGTGTATTAGGTTACGTATTGTACCCAAGGGACTCAGGGTATTCAAATACCTGAACAATGTTATTACTGGGAGTGAATTTCATAATGAACTGTTACATATTTTCGACAATTGTGGATTCGATATTCTTAAAGCGATTGTAAACAATAATAACCGGGAAATGGACTTGTTGCAAAAAGATATTGATGTGTATAATGCACGTGTTACCAATGATTTGTTGTTTTCTGTCCAGTCTGAAAAAAGTAAATATTTAAATTTGAAAGTTCAGATTGATAAGAAATGTGATGAACTGTTAAACAGGAAATACAAATAATTAGATAGGGATACCAGGGAATATAAGGATGGCAAACAGTATCCCTTACCTAAAACGTCTTATTGCTCATCTGATCCTGAACATGTTGTACACCAACAGTTTAATTTTTAATGATGATCACTTTTTTGTTGGCAATACTTCCAGTCCACTTAACAACAATGCTGCCCATGGTTATGAAGATGTTGGTCCACGGAGATCTGACAGACTTCATACTAAAAATAATAATAATACCCATTTTTACAGGAGGTCATATCCCAAAAGAGGGGAGGGGCCAGGGGGAATTCTCATCAGAATTATACATAATGGATGCTACAGTTAATCAGGAAGCATCACATTTGGTTAGTAAAGCAGAGTTTCACATTTTCAATTATAGTGGCCTTGAGATTACTGATTATTTTTTTAATTTATTCATCAAAGGTTTTAAATTTGTGCCTACTATCAAAAGTAAAATACCTCAAATTTTGTTAGATCTAAAAATGTTCATCAGACGTTTGAACTTATTGAACATTTTTGGTGACACTTCTGCTGTGGCTGACTATTTTTTCCAAAAAGCCTAGCACTTTTAACCCCCCCCCCTTCACCCCAACTTAAAAACTTGGAAAATGCAATTGAAACTGAGATACATAAGAGTTCTCAATCTTTTAAAACTATCTCTAATCTTGAATTATTGGACACCTTACGGTCCAACCCAAATATTTGAGTTATGGAACCTGATAAGGGTGAGGGGGTGGTCATTATGGACAAAAGTTTATATGATAGTAAAATGTACATTCTTCTCCATGATGATTCCAGATATACTAAAGTGTCCATAAATGAAATCAATATTTCATACCAAAAGATTGATCTAGGATTAAAAGATTTGTTTGATCAGGGTATCATTAATTATGACACCTACCAATTCTTGCAACAATTTCACCCTCGGGTGTCCTCTATTTTCAGGATACCCAAAGTTCACAAATGTGTTGATGACCCCCCCCCCACTTAGACCTATTGTGGCTTAGGAGGGATCTAAAATTTCCCCTATAGCTAAAGTTTTAGATTGGCAACTAAAAACATTGTGGGGTGGTGAACTTCACATTCTCAAAGACTCTTGGGAATTCCTCAGTAAAGTCAAGCCTGAACATTTCCTACCCAACGTTTTATTCACCACCATTGATGTGGTCGATTTATTTTCTGTGATTCCTCATGATTTAGGCTTGACCTGGCTAGAGGAAGCCTTACGATCTAGACCAGGGGTAACTGAGAATGATATATTATTGTGTAATGAACTGGAAGAACTTGTTTTGAAAAACAACTTTTTATTTTTTGAGGGTGAATTTTATCGCCAGGATTCTGGAGTAGCTATGGGGGCCAGTTGTGCTCCCACTTTTGCAGACATCATTGTATCTGCATGGGAACACAAATTTGTTCACAATTGTGCCTATTCCCAGTACTGGAATTTTTACATTAGTTTCCTGGACAATATCTGTATTTTCTGGTTGGGTGGTGATGTCTTCTTGGATGAATTCATCTCTTACCTTAATCAAACTACTGATTTTTTTAGGTTCACTTATCAAACCGACTTTAATAGTCTTCATTATTTAGATGGGTCACTACATAAAATCAACAATTGTTTTAAATCTACTGTATTTAGAAAGCCTACCTTTTCTAACACCTATATTAATTTTAACATTACGCACCCCTTCTATCAGAAAAAAGGTATTGTCAAGGGACAATTTGTGCGTATTTGTCGTACGACTTTTGACGGCTTTGACTACCTTTCTGAATGTGCAGTGCTAAAACATATGTTTCTTGAATGGGGCTACCCCATCAGACTTATTAATTCTGTCCAGGCAGAGGTTACACAAGGAAGAAACAACATCTACAGTCCTATTTTAGGCATGGGAGATGGTTTCTCCAATAAACATGGTTTGAAGACTTCCAGTGAGAGTGGTTATAATAGAGCATTTGTCACTAATTTTAGTGCCAATGCACATCAAATTAAGAACATTGTGTTGAGACAATGGGATAGGTTCTCAGTCATTACAGATTTACCCAATTTAAAAGGCAAACCTATCAAAGTGGTGTTTAGGAAGGGGCAAAACATCAAAAATATATTTTAATTGGTTAAATATGAGGATTTTTTTCTTCATAGAAGGAAAGGCACTTTTAAATGTGGATCCTGCAACCAATGTTCTTTTATTTCTAATAAAGAACAAGTTGTTTTATCATGCAGACAGAAAACCCTATCAGCCAAAACTTATACTAACTGTAATTCCCAGGGCCTGGTATATCTTGTTACCTGTGACAGTTGTGATAGTTTCTATGTCAGTAAAACCTAGAGACAGCCCAACCATAGAATATACGAACACATGAATGATGTCAGTAAATGTAACGTTAACAATGCATTGTACAAACATTCTTTATCATGTACCAATGCTAAGTTTTCTTTTTTTCTGTTAGAAATTCTACCTAAGGAACTGAGAGGGGGGCCCTGGGAGTACATGCTGGAATACAGAGACATTATTTTTGGAATCTAATAAACAACCTGGTCTCAGTTACCATATTTATTTGGCCCCTTTACTTAAACTGAGGGCAGCAAAATTATAAAATTATAATCTTATACATATATACATATACCCTTACATGTTGATTTAACATGTTTTTTGATTCATTGTTAACCACAATTTTGTTTATTTAATACCCTTCACAATCAATACTTGATTTTAAATATATATCATCTAATTCAATCAGTTATTGATATTTAATCTGTTTATTTTTCTGTCTTTTTTATATGACAGTATACCAGTGTTTTGATGTATTAGTGTAGGGAATCACAAGATTTTTCAGGAAAAGAATTTTATTTTCATCATATACATGTTTTTAACTTAGACATTTCAGTATGTTTTTATTCTTGTCTCTTTAATTCATTGATTGTTAATTAATTTATTTAATTGCTGAATGTATAAATTATCTCAGTGAAATGGCACCTTGTTGATTGTTCTGAGGGAGTCTGAGGGTTACTTAGACGTAAATGCTTGTACTATTCCCTTTGTGGCGTTAAAATAAATCTGTTTTTTACCAGCTACTAGTTGTGCCATTCGCTGTCCAGATTTTGGATTATAAGCTTCTGGTGTCATTCTAAGGGGATCCAGTATCTGTCTGCCTGGGATAACATGATCGACAGACCACAATGTTTTGCCAGAGATGGCCTGCTTCTGTCACCCTTGGGATTCCAGATACTGGCTAAGACTCTTGACATCCCTATAGTGCCTTTTTTAGGCAATTTTCAAATGACAAATTCACCACCGTAACAGGTACAAGCAAGCAAAATCTGTGTGTAATGCTACTCAATGCTAGAAGTCTAAACCTCAAAATGTACTCACTCAAGGCCTCCTTAAAATGGAGAACATTGACATCTATGCAGTGACAGAGACCTGGTTCAAGGCTCCAGAGAGCACCCCTGCTTTACCAGGCTATAATTCATACTACACCTTTCGGCCACCTGACCTTGACCAAAACACTAAAGGTGGAGGCGTGTCCATATTCATTAAGGATATCCACACCTCCAGGCTAGTTCCTCACCATAATGCATCCAAGATTATCCAAGTGCAACTAACTCTGGGAAAGACTGCAATCCAAATTGCACCTTGCTACAGATCCTCCACCATGCCCCAGGATTTCCACTCCTCATTTCTTGATACACTGGAAAATATTAGGGTACAACCTAACACCCTAATAATGGGCAATTTCAACTACCCCACCATTAAATGGGAAAACTACTCATGTACCAACTCTTTTGCTCAATGTCTTCTGGAATTCATAAATTCTAATGCCTTGGATCATCTTATCCACACCCTCACTAGGAGCAGCAATATCCTAGACCTGGTCATTACTAACATGGCAACCAGTGTTCCACACCAGAGGTCAATTCCTTGTTGGCCAGATCCAACCGCAAGCTAATCACCCTAGGCATCCACATCCCACTCCCACCCCCCATTAGGGAAACAACCGTAAAAAAATTTCTCCAAAGCCAACTTCACGCTTCTTAAGACAGAAGTGGCAAACTTCATGACACCCATGCAGATGGACAATAGAGGTACGACTGCTGAATCCAACACAAATGCACTTTATAAGCACTTACACGAGTGCATGGATTGTGCAATCCCTAAAAGAATCAAGATGCTATCCTCCAAAAAAAGAAAGCCAATCTGGTGATCCCCTGCCATAAACAAACTCTACAACAGAAGAAATAAACTGTTGCAAAAAAGAGTAAAATCCCATGATTGGAGAAACTCCCTGGTCAGCCTCAGTAAGAAGCTGAGATCCCTCATAAAATCCTCCAGAGGTAGTTATGAAAATAAAATTGCCACTGATTCTAAAGACAACCACAAAATATTCTACAGCTATGTCAAGAATCTCAATGGCAACACTCAGATCTGCTCTGAGTTACAGTACAATGGAACTAAATATACAGAACCAACTAATATCGCCAACATCCTGGCAGACAGGTTCAGGGTTAACTTTACCTCCGTCACCCCTAAAGGGCCCATCTCTATACCAGAAGAATGCAAAGTTCCTGTAATCACGGCTGCACAGGTAAAAAACACACTCTCCAAAGCCAAGAACACAGCATCCATGGGACCTGACAACATCCCAGGCTGCATTCTACATGAACTACAGAACAAACTGGCACCTCACCTAAGTACCATGTTCAATCATAGCCTCATCTCAGGCTTTGTGCCCACTGAATGGCGCACAGCAACAGTTATCCCACTCCACAACACCTTGGACCCCAGGAACTACCGCCCCATTAGCCTGACAAGCCTGGCCTGGAAGGCTATGGAACTTATCATCATAGAACTTATAAACAATGGCATTGATAATCTCCAAACTCTGGACCCCACCCAGTTTGGGTTTGTAAAAGGCAAATCATGTCTCCTAAACCTGACAGACTTCTTTAAAGTGGTTACCAAAGCTGTAGATGAGGGTAAGGTGGTTCACACAGTCTATCTAGATCTTGCCAAGGCTTTTAACACCATCCCCCACTCTAGAATTATAGATAAACTCACTAAACTAGGTATAAATCCCTATGTTACAAGATGGGTTGCCAACTGGCTCACTGACAGAACTCACACTGTGAAAGTAGCAGACTCGAAATCCGACTTCAGACCAGTGACAAGTGGAGTACCACAGGGTTCAGTCCTGGGTCCTCTCCTGTTTGGTATCTATTTCTCTGAAGTACAGGCTAACACAGAAGGTCTTTGGCTAACAAAGTTTGCAGATGACTGCAAACTAGGAGCCATAATCAAAACTCCTAATGATGTGGATATCCTACAAAAGGGCCTCACTGAGACAGATGCCTGGTGTCAAAGCCATGGCCTCAAGCTCAGTACCAGAAAGTGCATTGTCATCTACTTTGGTGAAAACTCTGTACCCATAAGCTACCACATAAGTGGTAGTCTACTTAACACTGAAAGTGTGATAAGAGACCTTGGCACACAGGTGGACAGTAGTCTTTCCTTTGATAATCACATTGTCACAGTGGTCAGGAAATCCTTCTGCATGGCACACCTCATCACAAAAGGGTTCTCCTCCAGGATAAAAAGAGGTCATTGTTCCCCTCTACTCATCACTCATTAGACCCATTATAGAATACAGCGCCCCTTTTGGTATGTACCTCACAAGACATCTGCAACAACTGGAAAGGCCGCAGAAATACCTCACAAAGAGGATTGCCAGCCTCAAACAGATGCCCTACGCAGACCATCTCAAAAAACTCCAGCTTTACTCCGTTACATATCGCTTACTTACTCAGAGGCGATCTTGGCCTAACATACAAAGCTATGTCAAACCCAGAGCTGTTGAACATGCTCCACTTAGAAATCCCAATCCCTCCGAGCTACATGCTCTAGGGACCTAATCCTTGTCATCACAATAAACAGAACAGGAGGATAGATTCCTGTCCCAGAGACTTCCCATACTCTGGAATAAACTACCTATCTATATCAAACAAAGCTCCTCATTAGCACTCTTCAAGAAAAATCTTGAAGATTGGATGGGAGATAGGAAATTCACCCCGGGGATCACGTCTGTAACTCTGCTCAACAGGGGCACAGGAAAATAATTTTCTTGGGTGGCAAAAGCCAGGGTACCTTTATGGCTAGGCTTATATAGGCCCTAGAGCCAGTAGCCTAGCACCTGCCTATGAACCTATGAGGCAAACCTGAGAGAAAGGCATTTGGTTTTATATACTTTGTCTATGTATCCTGTTTACACATTTTGTCTATTTATCCAGTTCACACTATTGTAATGCAGTCTGTATTGTTTTCTTATCAATGTGGAGGTTTTATCCCTGGGCCTTTGCTGTAAAGGAGTATGCCTGTCATCCAGTCAGACCATCCCAAAAATCAAATGATAAAAAATAAATAAATGTTTATTCCAGGATTTCTGAATCTTTGAGTTGTCGCAATTACCGTGTGTAATGAGAAGGGCACATGGGAGTAAATGTTGAGGGAAAGGTCTTAAGTTAAAGCATACTTCTCAAAATTGGGGATAAAACCTAAAATAATGGTAGTAGACAGGCCTGGTTTTAAGCACTGCTCTTATAAACTTAGAAAGTTGCTAAAATAACAGTATCTGGGTTTGCTTGTACTCTCTGAAGGATATGAAGTCTGAAACTCAAATGTACATCATTATTTAGTGACTTCAATCCTCTGTGATTTGCAAAAAATCACAAACTTTGTGAAGAACAAACCAAAAATATGAGACAAAAACTTGGACATTCTGTGAAAATTTAGACATTTGAGAGGTATGGGTGAAATTTGTTTTTATTTTTCTGTTTTGCCTGTTATTTGAATGCATGCTGACTGATCAAGTTTTGCTGTCATCTTACCTGGGAATCAATATGTTGGCCATTATAAGTTAATCTGCCCTTTGCCTCCCATCCTTTTTTAACAGGCACACCATATTTGCTGGCTGGCTAGCAGCATGGCGTCCTGCTCTGAAATGTAGGAAAAATGCCTAGCATTCTAAAGACATTCACCTCAAATAAACACTATATAATACTGACACACATTCTGATGTTTAGTAGCTTCCCCTTCATTAATCACCTTCTATTCCTGGTGTTTAGGTGTGCTATAACCCACTGTTTGATATGACTGGTACCTAATCATATCTTTCAGATTTTTCACACTTCGTAGATAGTAGCATTACTCAGACTTTTACATGTCTTAGATCTGAAGGATTTATCTCAGGTTTTGTATCAAACAGTAAACTTGGAGACCTTAGGAAAAATTAAATGTTGCCTGTACAGAGAAAATATTCTGCTATCATTTTAAAACAAATCGTTATTGAATGACCTCATGATTGCCCATATCCCAAACTGAAAACCACAAAAGTGAAAACTGCATAAGAGTATTAATTCTAGAATGAACACTCATAGAAATAATCCTATGAAAGTGCAGTTTGTATGTCTTGTGGGCAGAAAATACATGAGTCAACTGCATTCTTGTTATGCGCTAGGTACAAAAGCACTCATCCCATCACAGGATATGCAGACTGCCATAAATAGTGGCAGCTGCAGCAACCATTTTAACAATGAGGGATAGTTGGTGAGATGTGGGCCTCATTTCCCCAACCCTGCACTTTTTCACTTCTGTTCTAGATGTGTAGCATGCTGTGAGAATGGTAGAGTTCAACTAGACACTAAAGTTTTGCAACACTGAGCAAAATGATAGGCAGAAGTGACTAATTTTTACACAAAGGATAACTGAAAAAGAAATACAATTTAAAGGGTATTAAAAGTGAAAAATACCTCTCAACTGTACGGATTTTTGCTTCCTATTTTTGATCTATTCCTCATAAAATCAATGATTTTTCTGGCAAATTGCTGGGATGATTTGAGGATTGGAGTCACTAAATAATGACATACATTTGTGTTTCAGATATCATATCCTTCAGAAAAATACATGCTGATACAAATCCTGTTATTCTACCAACTTTTTAAATTTATAAGAGTAATGTTTAAAATCTGTCCCATTTTGTGAGGTTTTGTCCAGATTTTTTTGTTCTAAGAGATTGAAAGGTATGATCTCAAATAAAATTAAAGGTTCAGGTGACTCATGGACAGTATGTGTAAAGAAGTGATTCACTTGCTATGTAACATGAATCACTTTTCAGACTGAAACAAAACCAGGTGCTATAGGAATGCTTTTCAAGATCATAAAACAAAGAGAAAGAAAAGGATTGCAAATCTTGTAAATCCACTGAACACAGAAGGCGTTGTAAGAGATCTGGGAACACAGGTTGACAGCAACCTCTCTTTTGACCACCACATTGCCACTGTGGTCAGAAAGTCCTTCTATGTGGCACATCTCATTACTAAGGGTTTTGCATCCAGGAAGAAAGAGGTCATTGTCTCCCTCTATTCTTCCCTTATTGGGCCAATCATCAAATACAATGCCCCATTTGGCATGTACCTCACTAGACACATGCAACAACTGGAGAGGCTGCAAAAGTACCTCACAAGGATGATCCTAGGCCTTAAAAAGTTGTCTTATATGGACTGACTCAAAAAACTCCAACTATGCTCTGTCTCATATCACCTACTTAGAGACGATCTCTGCTTGACTTACAAAGCCATGTCTAACCCAGCTCTGTTAGAAATGCTACATCTAAAGAAATCCCAATCCCTCCGCATCACATACTCCAGAGACCTCAACCTCATTACCACAATTAACAGAATATGCTTGAGGGACAGATTCATAACCGAGAGACTGCCCATGCTATGGAATATACTTCCCATACATGTCAAGCAGAGTGCCTCATTGGCCCTCTTTAAGAGAAATCTTGATGAGTGGATGGGAAATAGAAAATTCACCCTGGGGATCACTCCAGTGGCTCTACTCGACAGAGGCACTGGGAACTAATGTTAGGGGGCACGATGCCAGGGTAATCCTATGGGCCAGGCTTGTAAAGGCTTTAGGGCCATTAGCCTAGTACACACCTATGAACCTATAAATGAGAGATAAAAAAGAGTGTATTTTGAGACATAAATGTTTAATGAACTTTGGCAGTTTACAGCCTTTCCTTCCTGTAAATCATTAGCATGTTCGAATCATCTCAATGATCCACACACATCACCTTGCAAACTATGTACACAAATAACTAGAGAACATTTAGGCAGCAATTTTTGTTCTACATAAGAGCAGCAAGGTTTAATTGGGTAGCTTCCAAAGACCAGTATCACTGGCTGTTTTCATTTGGTGAGGAGGATGCCAGTCGTGTATAATTTTCAGTTTGATAATAATAAGCAACGGCATAATTTAAAGTCGGTAACAGGAAAACTTAACCTTGCTATAATTTGAAGAAAACAACATTTGCAGGGTTAGGAAACTGTGGTGTGTTAAGCAGCTGATTTTAAATAGCTTTTAATAACTGGCAGAACTCTCTGTGACATAACAGACGAACAGTTAAGAGTAAGGCTACTAAAAGGGAAGTATGTGTCATTAGTTCAGGTATTAGGTATATGTCGCAGTATGAACATTGCTAAAGAACAAGTAAACAATTAGGTGAAGACTATGTCTACAACAGTAGATTTTAGGGCAGTAAAGCATACAGTCAGTTCAATCATTGGGATGAGGTGGCAACCACAAAGCATTTAATACAAGGAGTGAAATGAATTATAGTATATGAATGGTATAGTTCATAATGTTTTGCTTATTAGAAATGTTGTAGGATCTTTTGGTAAACTGATTCAGTTTGCAAAAAATAGTTAAATCATAGTCAGTGCAGTGTCTTCAACCCCCCAAAAAATTGTGGGCGGGTCTCACAGTCCCTTTTTTTTAACTATGCAAAGCCAGGCAGGTAGGCTTGTGAAGTTCATAAGTGGAATCCTGTTCAGAAAGTGCAACGCACATTTCAGTGCAGAGGCTCACAGCTAAGGAGCATGACTCACTGCTCAGGTACCCAGAGTCGTGCAAATACAGCAGTCATTCTGCAAGGCCTAAGTAAAATAGGCTACAATGCTTCACAGTTTAGTATGTGTACTCACACTTTCTGTAGAATGGCAGCTCATAGATGGCTATAAAATGCAAGTTCTGAGCATAACAGTGAAGGTGCAGCTAGGCTAATTTGCTTTGTTGCTGTGAATGGGCATATTTGAGCAGTTCACAGTATAGTCCTGCAGAGCATGACTTCTGTACACCACTTGAGCCCACATAGATTGTGACTAGGGATATGTACACTTGTACATTTTCTGTCTTTTTGTGTAGGTACATGTGTATCTACCTGTGGTACATGTCCTGTGCTTTGTACACGCTGTTGATAAGTGATCATGCTCTTAATAGTTTATTGACAATTTTAAAGTGTCTGGCACTATTCTGTTTTTTGAAAGGTAGAAACTACTTTTTAAAATTACACAGAGTTTTGACAGCTAGAGTTTAAAAGTTGTTGTAAGCAATCGGGAGCATGGTTACTCGTAAGCTGTCAGACCGTGTGTGTGTCTCCATGGTTACTCGTAAGCTGTCAGACTGTGTGTGTGTCTCCATGGTTACTCGTAAGCTGTCAGACTGTGTGTGTGTGTGTGTGTGTGTGTGTGTGTGTGTGTGTGTGTGTGTGTGTGTGTGTGTGTATGTCTACCTGTGGTACATGTCCTGTGCTTTGTACAAGCTGTTGATAAGTGATCATGCTCTTAATAGTTTATTGACAATTTTAAAGTGTCTGGCACTATTCTGTTTTTTGAAAGGTAGAAACTACTTTTTAAAATTACACAGAGTTTTGACAGCTAGAGTTTAAAAGTTGTTGTAAGCAATCAGGAGCATGGTTACTCGTAAGCTGTCAGACTGTGTGTGTGTGTGTGTGTGTGTGTGTGTGTGTGTGTGTGTGTGTGTGTGTGTGTGTGTGTATATGTATGTGTACATGCCTACACTACAGGCTTGCACAGGTTGTTAGGGGTCTCACATGAACATTTGTTTAAATTAGTGATGTGGGTGATTCATAGACATGCAGATTACAATTTAATGCAATTCAGTGTGATGTAAGCTGTTAATGAATATGCACTGAATTGCTAATATACAAGGAAAGATTTTTCTATAGGTAGGAGATTCTTTGGGTGAGAAACCTATCTGTGCAATACGTTTTGATTATGTTGTGATGAAGGTTAAGATCATTGGAGTGAGTATTTGTAGTATTATGGGTATTTCTGAGATGGAAGAGGTGTTGTAAGACCATATATTTCATACCCAGGAAGGCAAGGCAGAGATCATCACACAGGAACTGGTACAAAACAATGAAAAATAAGAGGATTTTATTCTGTCCAGGTAGCTAATAGAACTTGTCCCCTTGATTTTTTAATTAAAAAAGGTTATGGACTTTCTAGTTGGGCAAGGCATTTGCAGCAGTACATTTCAAAAGATGCATTGTGTTCTATGACTGGCCAAATGAGGGAAGGGGTTGGATTTCAACATCTTTGGACCTGGAAGATATACCCTTGGTAATTAACTAAGCAAGGTAGAAGGACTTCCTATAACTGATATATAATAATTGTTTGAATTATTTTGCAACTGTTTTTCAGTCTTGGATCTTTTACATTTGTTTATTTGATTTGCCTGATTTAGATTTTTCATCTTTATTGTTGGACTATATGTTCTCTGGCTGGTCAGCCTCACCGATACCATGTAACATAACAGGGATAACTTAGATCAGTCAAGGTCACAAAAAATTAAAAAAAATCCTTAATCTGAAGGGTTTTTAAACTAAGGTAGAGGTATTAGGAATCATCCTTGGAAGACTTTGTCTAGTATCACCCAGTGCAGTGCTCAAAGTTGGATTAATTGGTACCCTGATCAGAACAGGTGGCTCTAGCAGTCTTTATATCGAGTGTATGCAACATTATAAAGAAAATAGTTTAACATGTTCAACATCTTGGAAAGTGAAAGGATGCCTGAGGAATGGAGAAAAAGTGTTTTGGTACTGATTTTTAAGAATAAGGGTGATGTGCAAAGCTGTAGTAACTACAGAGGGATTAAATTGATCAGTCACAGCATGAAGTTATGGGAAAAAGTAGTGGAAGCTAGGTTAAGAAGGGAGGTGATGATTAGTGATCAGCAGTATGGTTTCATGCCAGGAAAGAGCAATAGAGACGCGATGTTTGCTCTGAGAGTGTTGATGGAGAAGTACAGAGAAGGTCAGAAGGAGTTGCATTGTGTCTTTGCGGATTTAGAGAAAGCATATGACAGGGTGCCTAGAGAGGAGTTGTGGTATTGTATGAGGAAGTCGGGAGTGTCAGAGAAGTATGTAAGATTAGTACAGGATATGTACGAGGGTAGTGTGACAGCAGTGAGGTCTGCGGTGGGAGTGATGGATGCGTTTAAGGTGGAGGTGGGATTACATCAAGGATCAGCTCTGAGTCCTTTCTTATTTGCAATGGTGATGGACAGGTTGACAGATGAGATCAGACAGGAGTCCCCATGGACTATGATGTTCGCAGATGACATTATAATCTGTAGTGAGAGTAGGGAACAGGTGGAGGAGACCCTGGAGAGGTGGAGATATACTCTAGAGAGAAGAGGAATGAAGGTCAGCAGGACTAAGACAGAATATATGTGTGTGAATGAGAGGGAGGATAGAGGAATGGTGAGGAGGCAGGGAGTATAGGTGGCAGAGGTGGATGAGTTTAAATACTTGGGATCAACAGTTCAGAGTAATGGTGAGTGTGAAAGAGAGGTGAAGAAGAGAGTACAGGCAGGATGGAGTGGGTGGAGAAGAGTGTCAGGAGTGATTTGTGACAGAAGAGTGCCAGTAAGAGCGAAAGGGAAGGTCTACAAGAGGGTAGTGAGACCAGCTATGTTATATGGGTTGGAGACAGTGGCATTAACAAAAAGGCAGGAGTCAGAGCTTGACGTGGCAGAGTTGAAGATGTGAAGATTTGCACTGGGTGTGATGAGGATGGACAGGAGTAGGAATAAGTATATTAGAGGGTCAGCCCAAGTTGAAAGGTTTGGAGACAAAGCCAGAGAGGCAAGATTACATTGGTTTGGACATGTGCTGATGAGGGATGCAGATTATATTGGGAAAAAGATGCTAAGGATGAAGCTAGCAGGTAACAGGATAAGAGGAAGGCCTACGATAAGTTTTATGGATGTGATGAGAGAGGACATGCAGGTGGTTGGTGTGACAGAGCAAGATGCAGAGAACAGCAAGAAATGGAAACAGATGATCCACTGTGGCAACCCCTAATGGGAGCAGCCGAAAGAAGAAGTTTAAGATGTATAGAATTTGTTATATTTAAATAACTTATCATTTCAGTATTATTCATATTTACATAGTTCATTCTTAAACTTTATATTTCAGATGGGAATGGTAGCATAACTTAATAGTATAATAGGTTTTAGGATAATGACAAAGATAGTGATACCGTACCCATTATTTCATCAATAATGGGCAAAAGCTATTTTCTTAGAAACTGCAGCAGTCCCGTTATGATGGTTTCATTGCAGGTTGGTACCAGATCTGTAGAAGTTCCTTTATATTGGTTTCCTTGCAGACTAGTAACAGATCAGTAACAGCCTCTTTATATTAGGGTCATTGCAAGCTGGTACCATATCTGGAGAACTCCCTTCATGTTAATTTTGTTACAGGATGATACCATGTCAGTAGCAGTCACTTTATATTGGGTTCATTGCAGGCTGATACTAGATTTATAGAATTCTCTTTATATTGGTTTCATTGTAGGCTGGTAACAGGGGGTACCCATTGGATTCTGTGGTTGACATTAGCGAGCAAGTCACAAGTGAATGGGGTTATAGGTACAAACCTCTGCTTGTGGTTAGCCAGAATAAAGAACTTGAAGTCACTCATCAACAAAATAATGACTTCTCTTATTCTATGGTTCTGACTTTTGGGGACACTTCAAACCTCATTAGAGAGATTATAAAGAAAAATTGGGTTTTATTCAAAGTGAACCAAGAATTGATGGCTGTTTTAGGTGAGGTACCCATTTTCTCCTATAGAACCAACAGGAATTTGAAAAACTTGTTACAACATCCTATTGAGAGTAAGAATAATAATATTAAGGGAACTACCAAGTGTGGGGCATGTGAGTATTGTAAATACATTATCTCATGCCCTACTGTTTGCTTAGGTTCCAGTGACTTTGAAGTTAGGTTGACCACAGGAACTTGTAACACCAACAGTGTAGTCTATATTGCTGTATGGTAGGGTTGCCACAATTTCTATATAGGTAAAATGGAAAGGAGGTTTCAAAGAAGAATTTATGAACACCTATATAGTATTAGGAAAAGGGACAACAATAATGCAGTATTCTGGCATATTAACCTCAATCCTGACCACTTTTTCCATTTTGGCATTTTGGAGGTGGTAGGTATGGACATTAGAGGGGGTGACTGGGCCAACAAATTGGACAGGGCTGAAATGTGATGGCAAATTTGTTTGAATGCCATTGTAGCCCCTGGTATTAATGACCACATTTGTATCAAGCCAGAGTTGAAACATAGGGCTACTAAGTTATAGTATTGGTGTTATTATATACCATACATGTCAAACACTTTGTACTAGTTTAAAATTTTATTTATGTACTATGTATTGCTGTTTTAGAATGATTTTTTCGGGTGTATGTTTTAAAGTTTAATTAGTGTCTCAATTGGGGGGACTGTTTATTTAAGGTGTGTCGATGTATTACACAGTTCTGAAGAAGTCTTGGATGACAAAAGTGCTTGACTGACTGTGTTACTACTGAGTCTTTCTTGTTGTGGAATTAAATTTTTTTATTTGATACTACCGAGTCTGGTTCTTGGCTACTTGGAGTGATGATTTTGTTTTTTCCTGGTAACAGATCAATAACAGTCTCTTTATGATGTTTTAATTGCAGGCTGGTACCAGATCTGTAGCTATCCCTTTATATTGGTTTAATTGCAGGCTGGTACAAGATCTATGGAAGTTCCTTTACACTGGTTTTGTGTCAGGATGGTACTGGACTGATAGCTGTCCCTTTATATCAGCTTCAGTTGCAGGCTGGTACCAGATCATTTAGCAGACTAGTAATACTTCAATACACAGTTACAACTTTGGAACATAACTATATACACCTTCATTGTGAAAGCCCCCCACACCAATAAATCTGCACTCTTCCATTGCCCTAGTGAAGTTCAAAATCTCAGAGTGCTTGCATCTTAAATCTGACAACATTGTGTCTCTGAACTGAAAGACAAAGCTTAAATAGTAAAAGCAAGATGAAGTATTTATCTGCAGCACTGTATATTGCCAAATAAAGTGACCCAATCATAACAAGGTAAACTGCATTAATACATGGTGCGAAAATAAAGCTATATATCATACTTTGTGCAAAGTAATAGTGCACTTCTGACTGCATAAAAGAAGGGCAAACAGCTGACTCTTGCATGTTTGAATACCCTCTCCCAAGGGTAAAAAAATAACCCCTTCCTCCAGTCAAATGTCTATGAACAATGTGATTTCTTTTACCACACTCTCCCACCATCAGTACCAGACACAAAATGCACCTTATTCGTTACCAGCACTCCATATGTACATCATTTATTTATAAACTTTTAAATAAAATGTATTTTTAGTCTACTGTTGAACTAGTCTGAAAAAAATAATGTGATCATCTGATACTTCTAGCACATTACACAAAATACCAATCACCTGTTTGGCACTTTTGTTCTCATATTTGTATAAAAAATAATTAAAATATTGAGCCAGCATCATGGGTTATATAGGGATAAAGCTCCAACTATAGACCATGTATCTGAGGTATTGGCAGGGAGGGATAGGCATACTCATCTGGGGAGAATGACATTTAGCTGAGATGCTTCTTGAAAGGGAAGGTGTGGTCTAGAGCAGAGAGCAGCCCCTGAACATTGTTGACAAATACAGAGGGTGGAGGGCAAGGAAAGAAGTGTAGGTCAGAACATTACCCCCTCAGTAGCAGAAGCTATACCCTTAAGAGCCACACCAGTCCCAGCTCATTCACAGAAATCTAGGGGGAAGGAGTAGGTAGACCCAGCAGGGACAGCAGCACTAGGATCCCCACAATGAATAAACTGGGGTGACAATTAATATGTGTTGTTTTAGCGGCACATACTCCAAATTCCTAGGTAACATATTGATCATAATACATCATTACTCTCCAAAGATTGATTGGTCCAACCAGGAGTGAAGCTAGAACAATTCAGTTTGTAATTGGATGCTGATTTTGTTGCCCAAGTACTCCTCACATTAAGAAAAATGTGTATAAAGCTCCAAATGTTGCCTATGAAATTGCATTAATCATTTTCAACTACTGTCCCCATAACTATAAAAATGTGTAAAGAGCTTACTTCTCAACAAGTTATGCATAAAGCTATGTTGCAGGCATGTTAGACACTTGCAGACATAGTCTGGCCTCATGCAGTCATTAAGTTTCCAAGAGATGCTCAGAAAAAAAAAACTAATTACCTTAATACTAAGAATATGCCTGTCTACATCCTAGGTATGACAATTACAATTTGATGCACTTATAATTTTTATGCTGTTTCAGCAGGATGACTCTCAAGCCTGCTGGTCTAATAGCTATTGGAAGAAGTGGGGTGATTGCCATATGGTATATTTTAATGTTTAATTTTCTAAGTGACTAATAGTCTTTATTAGAAATTTACTCGTTACCCTATAAATGTCAGATAACATGTTGTAAATAAATTACAGCTGTTGATTCAGTTTCTTGTTTTTGTGAATTCTGTTTTTGAAAATCCTTATTTCTGAATTTATGCTCAAAGCAACACCCCCCCCGTAAATCCCATAAACTTCTAAAATTGGTAGTAAATTTTGATAAATACATGAGAATTCAGAGTTTGTCATTTTAGATTGCCACTCTTTCAAAAATGTTGAATTTTTTCTCTGTTTCCTTTATTTAGTATTTTGTCTTTGAATCTGCTTTTAATCTCATTATACAAAAATGAAAAACAATCTTTGAACTGTAGGTATAAACCATATAATTGATGAATAGAACCACCATGTTGACTAAAAACTGGAAAAAAATGCCAGTATTTTATTTATTTATTTATTTTAGTTTTCCTTTGTTGACCAAGTTACTCCCTCTTGGCTAGTGACCACTTTTCAGCAGAGACATGGAGAACTCATGGCATTGTGAATATTCCTTCTCCTCAGGTTGTACTGTAAAGGGTCAGTGCAGTATTGTGACAGGAATCTGGACTGAGCTGGCTGAACACAATGAGAGTGAAAATGTGTAAGTGTTTAATTTGTTGGAAGATACTGGAGATGACATTGAGATGATGCGGGAAAACATCACGAAAAAAGTCACAGTTTGTGGAAGTAGATGTGTTTTTGAGTGAATTTGGAGCTTACCTTAAATCTACTGGAATCACAAGGAACTTTTGTGCATGAAGGAGCATTATGCTTCAGGTGACCAGCATCTTCTGCAGAAGTGGTAATATGTAACCATGGATAGCAGACAATTAATACAGCAAACGTTTTCAGTGAATCTTTGGAACAGAGATGGCTTCTCTCTGTTTCAGATGAATTAAACTGTGAACTGCCATTGGCACACGTAATTCTTGGCAAAACTTTACTTCTGCTCTAGATATAAAGATTTGTTTCCAATTTTTGCAGTTTGCCCATATTACCTGCCAATCATCAACCCCTTCCTGACCAATCAGTCCATTCATTCATTCATGATGAAGGTTGACCTATAGGGGACAAGAGTTATGGTGTGGTGATGTGAGGTACTGCCACCTATGCCAGAAAGAGTAGGGCAGTGCATGTGTAACATATGCCAGCATAACTAGCTGGATATTTGGAAAGAATTATATATCATTTGTATATCAAACTGATTTGTGCAGGTGCTTGAGTTGAAAATATATTTGTAAAGCTGCTTGTGTTAAAATGTACCAACACTGGGTCCTGCTGGACAGAAAAGAAATATGCCTGTGTGTCAGACTGTGTTGTAACTGTTGAAATGCATATATTGTAACAGACGATACTAGAAGAGAAGAGGTTAATCTCAGTCCAGTCTGAAATTAAATGTCCAGGTTTAGGCCATACAAATTGTATCTTACAGTTCTAACTGCAGCTAAAGACAAAATGTCTGTGAAAACCATAACTAGAAATCCTACTGTATTGTCTTTAGATGTGAACTAATTGCCACTCTGGAAGGGTGGAAGTATTTGAAATGGCTTTATAAGTTCCAGATGCTATAACGCATTTTAGCAAAGCTCTATGTGTATGTATTATGACACATATGTGATAAATTCTAGTTCAATTTTTAGTAAAGAGGGTAGTGAGGGAATCAGAAGTCAGATGATTAGATGTATGTTTAATACTAGATGAGACAGATGTTTCAGGCCAGTTTGTTTTTGAAACCTGACAAAAAAGGACCACTCAACCATTTCATCTTGCCTTGCTTTAGTAAGTAACCAGGGAATAGTAAATCTTTAGATCAGTCAGGAAAACATAGTGAGATTAGTTATATACTGATTTTCTGCATCTGTGTGAATCTTTCCATATGTGTTATTTTTTAAATTTCCTGTGACTGAAACTCTGGTGTTTGTTGTAAATACATATTCAGTTGTTTCATGTTCTTATTATTTATTAATAAATATATTTAAACTTTTCATTGTGGCTGGTCTCTTAGAGAATATTTGAGAGTACTTATATTTATTTGATGACACTGTGACCACTCCTGAAAGCCTTGCTGCATTGGTCAAACACTACCATTTGTATTAGTATTAATTTTACTAAGTATAATTGGACACCCTGATAACAGCCTTAGAGTAGCTGGCATTGGAATGTTCTGGTGGCAGTATTTACCTTATAGCCTGGGAAGAGGGGGTATAGCTGGTAAATCTGTGCCAGCCTTTCCCAGGTGTGTGTGTGTGTGTGTGTGTGTGTGTGTGTGTGTGTGTGTGTGTGTGTGTGTGTGTGTGTGTGTGTGCTTAAGTCAAATCTCAAAGAGAGTGTGTGTGTGTGTGTGTGTGTGTGTGTGTGTGTGTGTGTGTGTGTGTGTGTGTGTGTGTGTGTGTGTGTGTGTGTGTGTGTGTGTGTGTGTCAGCTACTTGGAGCAGGAACACAGAGAACTGGTTTCATAGAGAGGGTGGTGGAGGACTTGGCTTGGAACACTCGGCTGAAGACTCAACTCTACAGCCATGTCAGTGGGGAGTGTTTTTGGGGCCTGTAGAGAGAGAGGAAAACCCAGCCTCAAGACTGAATGTGTTCCCTGTGTGCTCTTAAGGGAAATTGTGCTTAGTGCAGAGAGCTGCATCTGGAAATAGTGTGTGTATCTATCTTTGTTCTAAGTGAACATCTCTCACCGGTGTCAGTGGTGAGGATTGAGGATCCTTGATTATTGGCCCAGAGGAGGGATGTCACATAGGCACCCACTGGGGTGGAATGAGGGTTTTACCTTGAGTCCCATGACCCATAAGCACACCTCCACAAGGGGTACTTCCAGCAGCAGCCCTGCCGTCCTGTTCGCAATCACAGGTGGTGATTTTTTTTTTTTACTTCACCAAAGAAATCACACTATCCCATGTGCCAAACACCCTTAATAGCTCCCTTCCTCTGGAGGAGTTAAGTGAGCCATACTCCTGCTTGCCTCTCCATCCCTTCCTGTCTTCTTCATTGTTGGGCCACTATTTGAAAATCATTAAAAACTGCAAGAATGACCCAGATGAGCTAGAGTCTGTAGAGTCTGTAATGGAGGTTTATGGGATATATGCCATATTCCCCTTCTGTACTGTACTGCCTTCATTGGCCTCAATGTATACGTAAAGACTGCTAAAAAGTAAACAGAGAATTCAGAAGCCATTTGGCGATAGACCATATTTATCACCATCCTTAGAAAGATGTAAAGTTTTAGAAGCCTCTTTGTCACAATAATAATAATAATACAGAAAACCAGAAAAGCCAAAGAAATTACTAATGTTACCAGTAAAGGACAGATGGCTGAGGCATTAGAGACCAAATTAATGCTACTATCTATCCTTGTTTATGCAGGACAGTACCTATTTGGGCAGCTATGTCCTTTAGGGGGAAAAACAAGAAAATGTCAAATGTTCTGAGATTTTAGGATAAAAAAGTAGTTCCTACGTTTTTATAATAGTTGAATAAAACAATTATTTTGTATTTGAAATATTTTAATTTTATATGAAACAGCAGGAACAACTAAAATACTACAAGAATGATATTTTATTTTAAAAAAACAAGTGAAGCCCAGTACGTTGCATTGGTTAAAGGTGTGGTTTGTACTGCAAAATCTCCCATTTCTATAAAGAAATGGCCCACTTTGGGCTTCTAAAAATATGGTAACCTTAGACCAGGCTGGAAATCCCACCTAGGCTTTCTTCACCTGAGACAGCAAAGAATGGTTCACACCACCCTGGCTGAAGAGGTATCATTGTCTCTTTCACTGCTCCGGACTGCTCAAACTCTGTTTTTCTAAGGAGGTACATAGTAGAGGGAAGTTATCCTTCCTACGATGAATGCATTATAGTAATTTATCCCACTATTCATTGTAATTACTTTCAAACAACTGTACTTTTATCTTTCTTTAATTTGCAGTAATGTTTCTTTTGAACTATTTGCATTCAGTTTTACTTTAAACAATTTTCCAACTGTTACTGCACTGCTGGTTTGAAGAAGGACATTACAATATTAATTTGCTAACTTTGTATCCTGTAGGGTTTGCATGCGTCATAACTCTTTACTAACACTTTTTCTAAGATTTTGCTTTTCATTCTGTTCTTTGTATTTTAAGTGCCCTTCCGTGTTTAGTATTTTTTCTGATAATATTGTCTAGTTGTCTTATCAGTTACTCCTGCAGTTGTGAAAATGTATTGATTTGCTCTTTTACTGTCATGGGTATAGTTGTAGGGCTGAATTTGTTTGATTTCTACCCCTACCTAGTACATATTCATCAGGTATTCACAGATCTGGACTCTGTCTTTCTGTCTGTCTTTCAATCTATGCTCCCCATGCATTCTGCAGCATTTTAACTAGTTGGTGTTTTTTTATTTGGGATTTTTAATTAGTGTTTTGATCTGCAGTTAATTTGTTTTTAGCACTGTTTGTAATTTATATGTTATTTTTTATATTTACTTCTGCACTGAATAATAATGATTTAGTTAATATTTCCAAAACTAGCTGCACTGTTTTAGACAACAAATATTTTGCCTAGTTTCTGCTGATGAAAACAAAGAATGTTAAAAGTCTGGCTTTAGGGTGTGTTCAATTATCCTGTGCTGTAGTACAATAAAAGGATATAGCTATGTGATACCAGACAGCAGGGGTTTGGAATTACTCCAGACTTTTGGAGAAAGCCTTTACAAACAGATGAACAGAAGCATCGATATGCACTGTTACAGTACTTCATTGAGCAGGGATTGCAGGCTGTAGCACACATTCACAACTAACTTTCTGTACCATGTTGTATAGACAGCGAGATAAACATATGATTATAACTTCAGATAACATATCTCTGAAATATGGGGACTTGCAAAATAAAGTTCCCCTAGCATGTCCTTATCCTCAAGCAGTACTACATTTGCTTATGAGGCTAGTACATTGTTAACAGTGTGTTCATCTCATGCATTTTTATTTAGCAGACAGGATATTACAGACCCTAAGGCATTCAGTCACTGATTATCCAGTAAAGAACATCTAAATGAGATTGGATGAAACTCAGAGATGACTTTGGGATTCCCCTGTCTTAGAACAGAGATTGTATTATAGTTTCAGATAAGTGAAGGAGGGGAAGAGTAAATGGATTGTTACAGGCAGCCTCTGTGGAGTTTGGCTCTTTTTTTTTTTGTCTGAGGGATGGGAATGGGTATAAAATTTTATGGGTGCCCGCTTGTATTATTAATATGTTGTATATACTTGGCCAGAAATTTTTTGGCACTGTACTAAAAGGGTAGCTGCTGAAGTCAGACTCTTTCAGTTAATGTTACCAAATCGGAGAAGTTGAAACCATCATTTTCCAGCAGTTAATGGAATAAAATTTCTAGCCACACTTTAGGTGTGTCAGCAATGCAGATGTCAGGTGTATGTGATAATAACAGGCTTTGCTAAACCATAGATTTGTAGATTGTGGTTACTTCAATATAGACATTTTACTTCCTCTGAAGTGCCTCAAAATAAATTATAAAAAGTAAAGGCCTGCAGGGGTACAACCTTATGAATGGGGTCTGTGGAATCCTGCCTCCTTCCACAAACACATAAGAACACAGACATTACTGGGTTTTGTCTAAAGGTGTTTTTATCAGTTTTAATTTAAAACAGCTTTCCCTTGTGTGGCTTTCATGAGACTGTCAAGGGGTATTTTATTTCTATGTTCAAAAATTGATTTCAGTATTTATTTATTTGTTGATCAAGTTGAAACTATCTTGTCAAAAGTTTAACTAACATACTATCACAGATGTAATCTAAACTCTATAAAGGTCGGTACTGAAAACTGAATTATTTGCAACTTCTGTATACTAAATTACATGCTATCACTGAAGCTGGCTCATTAATATTTAAAGGTATATGCCCCATCTCTAGTAATAGCACTCCTATTTTAGAGCTACACATTTTATATACAAGAGAGGGATGCACTTTATTACACTGATCAATGCACATTAGGTTTACAGCTATACAGTGTCTATTATGAGCAATTTATATCAAAAATCAATTTTTTTACATATTTCAGATTTTTTTAAAATAAAGGCATGATTATCACATTTAATTCTGGAATCTGTTTGGTTTCTTTATCATCTACCATATCTAGATAGTTTCACAGACTGTTTTCACTGGACGTCTGGTCTTGCTTTTAATAATTTTTTTCTGCTCTACGTAATACATTTTGAGACATGAATTCATGCGACTCTGCAACTCTTGAAAATCATGGGCAGTATTCATAGTCTGCGGCAATGGAAGTCCATAGCTCATATGTGCAGGCAGCGGAGTTACACGGATATGCAAATAAGGCCAGAGTAACATAGTTGCATTGAATATGGAAAAGTGAAGTAATTTCTACAGTCATCCAGAAAAGTACCCAGGAAGGGTAAAAAATATCAATCCACAGCTTTGATGCAAACATTTAATATGAACCATACCAACACATAAACACATTTTAGATGTATTTGCCTTGCAAATAAATATTTTTTAAATACATTTAAGTCTTTTTTTAATAGGTGGAAATTTTTATATTGTTTTTACAGACAATTTTTAATGCATATTATGAATGTATTTGTGAAAATTGTTTTACACATGTATTCCTTAGTGGATATTTTTTCTCTTAAGAGGTTTAAAGAAAGCACTATTTTATTGTCTTAATAGGGTAATGAGGAGGAGTATATAAGTTGTGTAATGTTAATTGCATCTGATGAAGTCTGTATACCAGGGGCTAAAACGCAGTAATATTTGTGAAAGCATTTATGTGTTGGCGTGGTTCATATTCAATTTTTGCTGTTTTTTACCCTTCCTGGGTACTTTTCTGGATTTTGTTACTATTACTTTTTGGTACCTTGGTTTCAGTTCATTTTTGAGGTTTTTGAAATAATTTCTGCAATCATGCATATTTTTTGTAAACGTAAGTTGTGCAAAGTTTGTCTTTTTGTATGTGTGAAGTATTTTGTGGATTCGTAAATGGTATGTGCCTTGGCATATTGCTGGCAAGTACAGCCGAGCATAGTCACACTGAAAGCATTGTAGCAAAGCTGTGGAATGCATGGCAGATAAGAGAGTTTTTTTTTTAAAGTAGATGGGTTATAACTTTTTCATATGGGGTATCCTTTCATGCATAGATGGTTTCATTAAAGAATAGAAAGAGGGTGATAAGACAGATTGAAAAAAAAGAGGATACAAAACAAAGATGTGAACACAAGGGGGAAACATAAAGAGGGCTTGAGTTGGAGGAGGCGGAGGATGATGGGCATTATGTTTTTGTTGGAAGATAACCCCCCCCCCAACCATTTTTGTTTAGGCTGTTAGTGTGGGTGGGAAATAGGGAAGAGGGTAGAGGAGAAATTGTAAGGGAAGAA
This sequence comes from Protopterus annectens, assembly GCF_019279795.1. Taxonomy (NCBI): domain Eukaryota; kingdom Metazoa; phylum Chordata; order Ceratodontiformes; family Protopteridae; genus Protopterus; species Protopterus annectens. The sequence goes on from NC_056746.1 coordinate 1,167,644,317, forward strand.
GGGCTGAGGAAGTCCCAAATGTGTACCAAATCCACAGAGCCTCAAACATGTCCACTGCCAGATGTTGCTACAGTGGAGGACGCCGATGTTGACAATGTAGGGGCCTGTGTTGGTGCAGTGATCGGTACCAACTGGGTGAGCATGTCTTCTACACACTAAAGAGAGGCTTTGACTGACTGAATTCTTTTGAATACTACCACTACCAGTTTATCCTCAACCAAACTCTGAAGCCTCTGTTCAGTGATGCTTGTCAGGCTACCACATGCCTCAACTTCAACCCATTGAGGATGTTCCTAGACAGGCAGAGGGGTGATCTCTCCTTATCCTGGGAGGTACATGCCTGCTTTTCCCCTGAGGGATTTGAACCTCTATAGAAAAAAAATCAAATGGGAAAGAAGCACATCAACACAGGAAAAACAAATGCATAAGCAAAATAAGTAAAAAGTAGAAAAAAAGGGGTCAGGAGTCTGACGTCCCTCCTCTTGGCCAGGAATCAAGGAGCCTCAGTTCCCATCACTGACACCGGTGGGGAAAGTTCACTTAGAATAAAAGTGGATACACACAATATTTCCAGATGCAGCTCTCTGCACCAAGCACAATTTCCCTTAAGAGCACACAGGGAGGACACTCAGTCCTAGGGCTGGGTTTTCCTCTCCAGGCCCAAATAAGACTCCAACTTTCTCTCTGCAGAAAGCAGTGCTCTATGTGTGTGTTCCAAGTAGCTGACACACACTTTTTGAAATTTGATTTTCACAGACACACACACACACCCCCCTCTCTGCAGAAGACAGTGCTCTATGTCTGTGTTCCAAGTAGCTGATACACACTTTTTGAAATTTGATTTTCACACACACACACACACACACACACACACACACACACACACACACACACACACACACACACACACATAGACAAACAGACACACACACACATAGACAAACAGACACACACACAAATACACCTGTAAAAGGCTGGCAGATTTTTGCCAGTTATTGCCCCATCTGCACAGACTATAAGGTAGATTCACTGCCACCAGCCAGCTACTTTAAGGCTGTTACCAGGGTACCCAATTACTCTTAGTAAAATTAACACTTATACTAATGATAGAATTAGCCAAGTGACAAGACTTTCAGGAGCATGATGTCTACAGTGCTGCCAAATAAATGCAGTTACTCTCCAAGGTTAAACTATTTTCTAAAAGGCCAGCCACAATGAAAGGTTTAGATATATTTAATAATAAATAAAACAGCAAACATGAAAATACTGAATATCTATTTACAATAAACACCAGAGTTCAATTCACAGGAAATATAAAAAATAACACAGGTGGAAAGACTCAGACAGATACAGAAAAATAAATACTTTTAGCTAATCTCACTATTTTCCTGACTGAAGAATTACTATTCCCTGGTTACTTACTAAAGCAAGGCAAGATGAAGTGGGTGAGTGGTCTTTGTTGTCAGGTTTCCAGAAACAGAGTACTGAGTGTCACCATCACATCTCCCCCAATATCAAAAATAATTTCAGTGCTGGCTATAGAATGACATCACATCTGATCACCTGCCTCTATGATTCCCACACTATCCCCTGACTAGAAGATGAACCAGAATCTAACATAGATGTGTCACAAAATACACCTAGAGCTTTGCTAAGGCATCTGGAGATGGTAAAACTATTCAGTACTTTCATCCTTTTTGTAAAGACTAACCAGCCATTCTCAAGGTAATCCATGGTAGCAATTAGTTCACCACTAATAATAAGAGCAAAATCCCAGACCAGACATTGCATCTCTGGCTGCATTCAGGCCTGTGAGATAAAATATTTATAGCCTAAACCAAGTCATTTAATTTCAAGCCGGGCTGAGCTTAACCCCTTCCATTCCAGCATCATCTGTTAACATATGTACATTTCAGATGTTACCACAATACAGCCTGACATACATGTAGATTTCTTTTCTGTCCAGCAGTACCTACTTTTGATACATTTTTAATACAAACAGATTTACAAATACATTTTTAACACACGCATCTGTTCAAATCAGTTTGATATACAAATGACATAAACATCTTTACAAAACTCCAGCTAGATATGCTGGAATATGTTACACATGCATTACCCTACTCTCTCTGGCATAGCTGGCACTACCTCACATTATCACAGGCAGACACAAAACAGAAAAATCACAATAAATCCACACAATACTATTGTAATACAAGGTTGTTTCTCAGTTCACCACTGAGAAAAATATCTTTATTGAAGTAAACTTGTGTAGGGGAAATGCTTATACGTACAGATGGGGTAGTGACTAGGGAAGTCCTTATGTAACCTGGACAAATGTATAAGAATAGTGCTTATGCTAATTGTGATGGATTGAAATGACAAGGGATTTGTTTCTTTCTGAAGGTTTTTGCCTTTCAATTCTGTACTTTTAAAACAAATTTTACAGTACACAGACATCAAACTGGAAATAAATCACTAAGTACTACAGCTAATCATGGTTAAAAATAGTGTTACACATTTTTATGAATCCGTTCCTGTCTTCAATTGCTTTTCTTTCAGGTACAAAGGTATACAAACAGTTGTTTGCAGGATTAGCACTGAAATCAGTTTTAAAAGCATTGCTGTACTGATGTTTATGCTACACTGAATTATGTGCAATACTTTGTACTATGCTTAGTTAAATAATAAATATCTCATGGACACCTGTTACTCTTACCAGAAGATTTCACTAGCCGCTTTGTTCTTCTCCTCTTCTCTTGGGAGTTATACTTTCTCTCTTCCTCAACTAGAAGTAAAAGACAGAAGGATAATCTTGTTTATCTGTATTTGAATGTAGTCAAATACATTCACATGCACATTCATCTTTTCCTGACTGATTGTAACTGTTGAATACGTGCGTGTGTATTATTAAAATACAGAAGTTAAATATTGTATTGATTTGTGTAGGGTACTAAAGAAATATGAATGGAGTCCTGTTTTTTGTTTTCAAAACTGCATGTAATGCTCTGTGAAATACCTGAACAGCAAATGCTGAAATGTAAAAATTCAAGAAAGTGTGAACTTCCTTTTTTACAAAACATTTGTCTAATGTACACTAAGTAATACATAAGTAAAACAGCTTGTTCTCTGAAAGGGTACTTGCTGCTCACTATTTCAGAAAAGTAGCCCCCACTCTCCTCCCCTAATAGTCAGTCTGACTAGAGTACTGATGGTGAACCTTTTGGGTTTGGCATGTCAAAAATTCGGAAAATGCCTATCTTGACTCTGCTGGTGTGTCACCCCCCCCCAAAACAAAAGAGAAACAATTATTTACACATTCACTTATTTTTAAAAAATCCAATCATGTGCTGCTATGTATTGTAAAAGTAAAAGAAAAATCAGTGACTTACAATAGAAAACCACAATATGCACACTGATAATTGGGCTTAAAATAGTGCACCAAAAAAATTACCCTACTTTTAATCATTTTGAATTGAACTGAAAAAAAATATGGAACACATTGCATTTGATTTGATTAATATCAATTAATGACTTTTTGTTGCTGAGTTGTAATAAATAAGAACCAGTTTATTCGATAAAGCTTTGTCTACACCCTTCATCATAGTATAATTTTACACAATGAGAATGAGACATTTAAGTAGGAGAACCAAATAACAAAACAAGCCAAACCCACTCACTCACTAACCTAAAATTATTTAAAAGGGCAACCCCATGAATAAGTGCAGGGTCACACATATTTCTTGCATTTTTGTTCATTCAGTTTCTTTGGTAACTTGGGTGTTGGTGAATGCTGGTGTGTCACCTAAAATGTCATGGTGTATCACCTTTGACACACATGTCATAGGTTCGCCATCACTGGACTAGGGTGTGGTGAGTGTCACTTCAGCCATGTTGTACATTCAGCAAGAAGTACTTTTGAACAAACAATTAAGTTCAGCAATTCTTTTTACTTATATTTAGCTACCTCTCACAAAAACTGTCTTCCTGTAATATTTAAAAACATTCTTACAACTTTTTCAGTGCAATGCTACACAATACTTTACATCTGTAACTGTAAGCTTTACTTCATAACTATATTGCATGGAGTCAGCATTACTGATATTTGAACATTACTAATACATTTACAGTTATCTGTAGAAATTACTATTTTCATATTCTTTAAAAACATTTCCATTTATTACTGTAAACTGTTAACATGGTAGTATTTTCTATCTGTCATGAAAGGATGGATTGCCTGATTACATAAATGCTGTTCTTATTTTTTAAGCATTTCAGTATGTTACCTCAGGTGCATATTTGCAGGTAAAGATATCTGTTAAAATATATGTACTTGTACAATTTGTTTCTACCCCCTTTTGTATTGTGTGTATATACATATATATATATATATATATATATATATATATATATATATATATATATATATATATATATATGTGTGTGTGTGTGTGTGTGTGTGTGACTGTGTGTGTGTGTGTGTGTGTGTGTGTGTGTGTGTGTGTGTGTGTGTGTGTGTGTGTGTGTGTGTGTGTGTGTGTGTGTGTGTGTGTGTGTGTGTGTGTGTGTGTGTGTGTGTGTGTGTGTGTGTGTGTGTGTGTGTGTGTGTGTGTGTGTGTGTGTGTGTGTGTGTGTGTGTGTGTGTGTGTGTGTGTGTGTGTGTGTGTGTGTGTGTGTGTGTGTGTGTGTGTGTGTGTGTGTGTGTGTGTCTGTGAGTGTGTGTGTGTGTGTGTGTGTGTGTGTGTGTGTGTGTGTGTGTGTGTATGTGTGTGTGTGTGTGTGTGTGTGTGTATGTGTGTGTGTGTGTGTGTGTGTGTGTGTGTGTGTGTGTGTGTGTGTGTGTGTGTGTGTGACTGTGTGTGTGTGTGTGTGTGTGTGTGTGTGTGTGTGTGTGTGTGTGTGTGTGTGTGTGTGTGTGTGTGTGTGTGTGTGTGTGTGTATGTGTGTGAGTCTGTGTATGTACATACAGCTATAGATGGATTAATAATTGTACTTGATGTACATCTTTGGCCTTCGTTTTGTAACTTGGTCAACCCACTTATTCAGCTGATCAGCACTACGATTTTGCAAGTCATCATACCCGTCACAGCATTGCGAGTTATACCTGTCAAGGTTGACAGGTGGTCACCCAACTCCTGCCAGATATAATTTTACTTCCAAGTGCTAGTATGTGTGCACACCTGGATCTTCTCCAGGTATGAGTCTTGCAGAAGGTAGAGCAGGATTAAGGTCTCTTTCTCAGACAAGCCAGGAGTGCGGCTTCTTGCCTTCACAGGTGCTGTCATCATTCAAACAGCCAGAACCAGAATGAGGAAAAGATTGTTGAGGCTGTATTAAGCAGAGTTAGAATTAGTCCATGTTGGGTGTGACATCACCTTGACCAAACCTGCTTTTGCTAGCATGCTCATTAGATCAGGTATTGATAACATTGGCAGGTTTGGTTTAACCAAAACTGCTTTGTCTTGCACTTTTTTTCTTAAAGGTAACTTAGCAAACCATACAATTACTAATGGATTATTTCTAAGTTTATCTATAAAAACTAAGGATGGCCACAGTGGTGCAGTGGTTAGCATTGTCGCCTCACAGCAAGAGGTTCTCTGGTTCTATCCTCGGCTGGGGTACATTCTGTGTGGAGTCTACATGTCCTCCCTGTGGTTGTGTGGGTTTTCTCCAGGTGCTCTGGTTTCCTCCCACATCCCAAAGACATGCAGTAGGTGGACTGGACACTCTAAATTGGCCTTAGGTGTAAGTGCGTGTGTGTGCCTTCTGTGGAAGGTTGGGCGCCGGGCTGGCAACTCAACACTGTAAAACTCCACTGCCAATCATGAGCGGACAGGTGATACGCTGTGGCGACCCCTAACTGGGAAAAGACAAAAGAAGAAGAAGATCTATAAAAATAAATGTTGCCAGTAATATTTCTTTATAACATTTGCAGTTTTCTTATGTCTGAGTTTGGGAGCATTTGTTTTCATGCAGTGAAGTGGGACCCATTCTTTTATTTTTTTCATTACCTTTTTTTAATAGGTAGTGGGGAAAGAAATGTCAGTATAAACATGATTTAGGACTTATAGGATTTTTTGATATGTATCACTTGTCAGGGTGTGACCTAAGTCTTAGATGGACAGGGATTAACCTTCAGATTCATTACACCCTGACATTCAGATGACTCCATTTTGAATTTTACCAGTATATTCTTATATTGACAAGCTTGGGCCAAACAGTGCATGTCCTTAAACAGGTTGGCATAGCTGCAGACTGTGAGAGGTTCATAAACATCCACAGTGCCTCCACTGCTTTTCAGATTATTTTATGTAGTGTGTGTGTAATGCGTGTTCACAATCGTTGAAAATCCAGCATACTCTGATGTACTTCATAACACATTTGCATTACACTATGATCCATAGATATGCATATAATTTAACCTAATTTGCATGCTAAATATGTAAATTGGCCTGAATTTATGCTACAAAGTTGAGCTGTGCCATATTGATTCAGAATAGCTGAGATAGGCGGCAAATTACTTAAGATACCACAAAAATCAAAAAGTAAGGAAAAAGTTTATAAATTAATTGTATTAATTGTCAATAATGGGCAAATTAAGAGTTGCTGTCATAATGTTTTAAAACTCAGTTTAATACATTTTGAACTGTAGTGTGCATTTAAACATAGCATTGCATGACTGGTTAATTATAGTGAAGTGCTTGAAAGTTGTTTGACATGGGGTACTGTTCACTGAAATTGTAATTAGTGAACAATACATCATTACAGAACTTTTGTATTGTCCATATATCTGAGAAGCAGTTATTGCAGTTGAGAATGTGTCCTGTGCAGAAGGCGGAAATACAGATGGGTAGTGAAAGTGTAGTAGACAAGATTTTAAGGAGATGAGGCGCATGGCAAAGAGAGAGGTGGCGAAGGCTAAGGATAAGGTGTATGAAGAGTTGTATGAAAGGTTGGACACTAAGGAGGGAGAAAAGGACCTGTACCAATTGGCTAAACAGAGGGACCGAGCTAGTAAAGATGTGCAGCAGGTAAGGGTGATAAAGGATAATGAGGGAAACATACTTGCAAGCGAGGAGAGTGTGTTGAGCAGATGGAAAGAGTACTTTGAGGGGCTGATGAATGAAGAGAATGAGAGGGAGAGAAGGTTGGATAATGTGCAGATAGTGAATCATGAAGTGCAGTGGATTAGCAAGGAGGAAGTAAGGATAGCTATGAATAGGATGAAGAATGGAAAGGCTGTTGGTCCAGATGACATACCTGTGGAAGCATGGAGGTGTTTAGGTGAAATGGCAGTGGAGTTTTTAACTAGATTGTTTAATGAAATCTTGGCAAGTGAGAGGATGCCTGAGGAATGGAGAAAACGTGTTTTGGTATCAAATTTTAAGAATAAGGGTGATGTGAAGAGCTGTAGTAACTGCAGAGGGATTAAATTGATCAGTCACAGCATGACGTTATGGGGAAAGAGTAGTGGAAGCTAGGTTAAGAAGGGAGGTGATGATTAATGATCAGCAGTATGGTTTCATGCCAGGAAAGAGCACTACAGATGCGATATTTACTGAGGAGTGTTTGATGGAAGAACAGAGAAGGTCAGAAGAAGTTGCATTGTGTCTTTGTGGATTTAGAGAAAGCATATGACAGGGTGCCTAGAGAGGAGTTGTGGTATTGTATGAGGAAGTCGGGAGTGTCAGAGAAGTATATAAGAGTGGTACAGGATATGTACAAGGGTAGTGTGACAGCAGTGAGGTCTGAGGTGGGAGAGACAGTTGCATTTAAGGTGGAGGTGGGATTACATCAAGGATCAGCTCTCAGCCCTTTCTTATTTGCAATGGTGATGGGCAGGTTGACAGACGAGATCAGACAGGAGTCCCTGTGGACTATGATGTTTGCAGATGACATTGTGATCTGTAGTGAGAGTAGGGAACAGGTGGAGGAGACCCTGGAGAGGTGGAGATATGCTCTAGAGAGAAGAGGAATGAAGGTCAGCAGGACTAAGACAGAATATATATGTGTGTGAATGAGAGGGAAGATAGAGGAATGGTGAGAATGCAGGGAGTAGAGGTGGTGAAGGTGGATGAGTTTAAATACTTGGGATCAACAGTTCAGAGTAATGGTGAGTGTGGAAGAGAGGTGAAGAAGAGAGTACAGGCAGGATGGAGTGTGTGGAGAAGAGTGTCAGGAGTGATTTGTGACAGACGAGTACCAGTAAGAGTGAAAGGGAAGGTCTACAAGAGGGTAGTGAGACCAGCTATGTTACATGGGTTGGAGACAGTGGCATTGACAAAAAGGCAGGAGTCAGAGCTTGATGTGGCAGAGTTGAAGATGTTAAGATTTGCACTGGGTGTGACAAGGATGGACAGGATTAGGAATAAGTATATTAGAGGGTCAGCCCAGGTTGGAAGGTTTGGCGACAAAGCCAGAGAGACAAGATTAAGTTGGTTTGGACATGTGCTGAAGAGGGATGCAGAGTATATTGGGAAAAAGATGCTAAGGATGTAGCTACCATGTAACAGGAAAAGAGGAAGGCCTAAGGTAAGGTTTATGGATGCGGTGAGAGAGGACATGCAGGTGGTGGGTGTGACAGAGCAAGATGCAGAGGATAGAAAGAAATGGAAACAGTTGATCCACTTTGGCAACACCTAACGGGAGCAGCCGAAAGAAGAAGAAGTGAAAGTGTTGTTTTCCTACTGTCAATAAAGGAGGAATACATGTCATTGGCAGACAGTATTGCATTTTATTGTTGCTTTAATTACTTTCGCCAGTATTTGCTTACTTATGTATTTGTGTTTGTGGCGGGAATAGCAGGCTGGTGGTTTATAGTTTAATTGTTGATGTCATCCAGACAATAGTGTGCCAAGTGTCTGACCATAGCCTTTTTTTCCTGTGTAGTACAGCTGAAGAAGAAGGGATCCAGGCATAGACAAGATAACTTTAGCCATGAGGAAATTTGTGTATTTATGGCAGCACTTAGGACATATGGAAAACTGTTGTTTGCTAAAGGGGGGCTAGACGCACTTATCCACATGTGCAACAGTACATCCAGAAACTCCTTCAGTATCCTAAAGACAACCCAACATGTCCCATGTGTGGTGTGCTCACCACTCTGTCTCAGGTTTCTTCCAACTGCTGTACAGAACCTTTTTCAAGCAAAAACAGGCTCCGTACATGTCCCTCTACAGTGATACTACCAATTCCCTGGAAAGGGCACTCAGTATAATTAAAGTGCACTCATCCCCTGAATTACTGCCACTAAATTAACTTATTATTGCTGTTTCTTTTGCTACTGAGCGGTGTGCACATCGGCCATGGTGGCATAACTAGAGTCCCCTCCCCACACCCTCACTTTACCATGGTACACTCACTGTCCCACAGAACTGGTATTTAGTTAAACTTTTCTAACAAATCACTCACTCTCAGAAATACTTATACCAGACAGCATTTTTTATACACAGTATAGTTCCTCTGAAACCTGCAGTCACCATTTTAGCAGCTAAACACCTATACCTTTTCCCTATAGCTGGTATTAGAGGGACCTGGTCTTAATTTATTGCGCAGTGAAAAGGTTACCTCATACTACATATTAATTTATCCAGAACTCTGTTATGTTTTTGATAATTAGAAACACTAACACTGACCTATGGAGTCTCAGAAGTTTCCTGCAGCATTTTTGGTAGCCTGGTTTACTTTTTTTTTTTAAACTTAAAGTTATCCCATGAGTCTTCAGTTTTCTATAAAGGGCTCATACCTGTGACCCGCTTGTAGGGCTCTTACCTGCAACCTGCCTGTAGGGCTCATACCTGCGACCTATCCCTACCTCCCTAATCTCTGGGCAAAACCTTTTTATCTGGTTTACATAACTGGTGCCATTCTTAAATTACATCATCCTGATCTAGTAAACCAATACGTCCCACACATGATGTGCTCGCCACATAAATGTTAAATCATTTAATCTGTTTTAAGAGACACACTGGATTTACAACAAAATTATATCTGTATCTAGCTAGCTGTGGCTCTATCATTTATTTGAAACTGCTGTTTTTTGTCTGGAAGCATTACTGTTTATATGATAAATGCTTCAGTTTTCCACTGCTGCTGGAGACAGGAAATGCTTTAGAATATGTACTACACTGGGAAACTAAGTCAGTAACAGGCTATGGACTATCTGTTATCAAAGCGTTTTAACTGATTGACTTAAAACTACCATGTATATCAACACCTTATGTTTATCTAGCCTTTATTTGCTTTACTATTAACTTCATCTCGCCAGCATCTACTTTACTATCAATTTGAGTGTTTATCTAGGCAGAGTATACATACCAGTAATTTGGAATTTATAAGTTTGTCTAGCAAGTGTTTGCTTAACTAGTAACTGGATGTGGCCAGTGTTTGCTTTTCTAGTAATTTGCAAGTTTATCTAGGCAGCATCTCCTCTATCAATTTGATCTTAAAGAAACGTAACTATATTTGCTAACATGCACAATCACTTTGTATTCTTTGAAGCTGCAAAGTGAGATTGAGTTACATAGTGCATTGTGCTGATCGGGTTCCTATTAGATTGTCAAAACTCCATTTATGCGAATACAAAATCATCGACACATATTGCGCGAAATATGTAATCGTCGAATGTGCAAAACTGCAAACTTCGAAATGTCAGTGTTTTGGTTGGCCCGTCTGCGGTATAGCTCCGTAAGGTAAGTGTGCGATAGTTACGGACCTTAGGGTTAGGGTGCGGGTTAAGGTAAGTGTATAGATAGGTAATGTGTGTAAGATTTAGTGTAGTGTTAGAAGTAGGGTTTTGTTAAATGTATTTATGTGTATTATTTATTTTGTTTGGGTGTATCTCCGTAGGGGAAGTGTGTTGTAGTTATGGACCTTAGGGTTAGGGAGGGGTTAAGGATAGTGCATAGATAGTTGTGTATGTGGGGTTTAGTGTAGGGTTGGAAGTTGAGCTTTGGTGCTTTACTTTAGGGTTAGGAGTAGGGTTTGGTTAGTGTATGTATATGGTTTATTTATTTTGTTTGGGTAGGTAGTATGTAGCGGGTGGTGGGGTTGGCCGACTATGAACATTCGATATTTGAAATTTCGTGGTTTAGTGCATTCGATATTTTCGCGGTTCGAGTAATACGTGTCACTGTTTTGGTATTTGATGTAATGGATTTTCATTGATTTAGGCCCGTGCTGATCTATATGCATTATTGTTACTAAGTTTCAGCAAGACTTACCAGTCCTCTATGTATAGTTTGTGATGTGCACCTGCTTATAGGCACCTAATTACAGTATGTCATACACTGTTCTGAGGGATAACTGCATATATAATATTAGTTACAGTGTATCTCTGCTGTCTGTAACGTATCCTACATAGCTGTGTAGCAAAACATACTGCTAGTGATCTAAAGGTTTGCCATCTAATTAATTCTGGTAAAATATTTTATTCAAGTCTCTCTCAGGTCTTTTCAAACTGCTGGACAAAACTTTTTTTCAAGTAACAACGCCAAAAATAGACATCATACATATCCCTCTATAGTGATACTACCAATTCCCTGGAAAGGGCACTCAGTATAATTAAAGTACGTTCCTCCACTGGATTACTGCTACTAAATTAACTTATTGCTGCTGTTTCTTTTGCTACCGAGTGGCGTGCACATCAGCCATGGTGGCATAGTTACAGCCCCCCCCACACCGTTTACTTTACCTTGGTATGCTTCCTGTCCCTCAGACCCTGTATTTAGTTAAATGTTTCTAACAAATCACCCACTCTTAGAAATATTTATACTTGAGAGCATCTTCTATACATAGTCTTGTCAGCCCCTTGTAGCCTCCCTGAAGCCTGCAGTCATGATCCTAGTAGCTAAACACCTACACTTTTTTTCAGTAGCTGGTATTAGAGGAACCTGGTCTTAATTTATTGTGCAGTGAAAAGGTTACCTCATACTTCATATTAATTTAGTCAGACCTCTACTGTGTATTTTATAATTGGAAACACTAATACTGAACTGTGGAGTCTCAGAATTACTAATTGTTTCCTGCAGCATTTTCGGTGGCCTGGTTTCTGCCTGATCCATTTGCCCTTGCTTCGCTCAGGTTCACGCCACCCCCCTATCCTACTCAGAATTCCCTCCCACCCTCACTACGTCTAAGCTTATCTCACATCAGACACTCCCACCAATTACCTCTACCCAATAATAACACCCTAGCTTTTAACACATGCCCACTTATAATTAATTCTTAAAGTTTCCTCTGCTACTCAACATACACAATATTCCCAACTCTATTCCCTACCCAAAACAATTAATACCCTTCCTTCAAAACCTTTACTATGCCTTAATCCTCCCAAAACTCACTCCTACACTAAATCTATCACTCAATCCCACCATATTAAATATCTAAACATGGTATCACTACACACGGTCTCCCTCAATCTCCTAATTACTACCAACTACTTCACTTCATACCACATCCAGCTAACCAACACTTTCCCTTCTCCTACCACTACACTCCCTCAAGCTCTCCATACATCTCTACCAAACCTCAATATAGCCTCCAGTCTCTACCGTACCACTCACCTCGGATACTTCCAGTATAAATACATTCACCATTTCTCAAAACCCCACAATTCTCTCAAGATAAATTAATATCAAAATTCTACACTTAAATATTACTACCCATTTAAACTTCTCCGGTGATATCCACCCAAACCCTGGACCTAAAACTGACATGCAACTACCCACTACCTCCCCCACCCCAACCCCTCAGAACTATTAACATCTCACCTAAAGGTTCTGACCTTTTACTTATAAACATGAACCTAAAGAGCATCCTTAATAAGATACACAAAATCCACACTAACGTATCTTTATACTCCCCCCGATATTGCTGTACTAACGGAAACATGGGTAAAACCTGATATAAAAGACAATGGAATTCTGCCTCCAGGTTATAATACATACAAGAGTGGACATAACAAATAAATGTCAAGGGGGTGTAGCCATGATTTAAAAAAACAATCTCAAACTAGAACACCTAGAACCAGCACACCCTATGTTTAGCAATGCTAAAATACTATTTACCAAACTCAAAATAAACCCCAGTAAATACCTCACCATCATAGGTATTTACACTCCCCTGGGAAATAACCTTGCTGCAACTGAGGAAATACTCAACTGTTAATCTTCAACATTCCACCAAGAAACCATAATAATGGGTGACTTTAATGTTGACTGGTTCACCTGCATCTCCGAAAACTCCACAGATTTCATTAACCTGCATGGCTTTACCCAGCTAATAGAATTTCCCATTAGAGTAGACAAAGCCACCAAAAAAAGAATCTATTCTTGACTGGATACTAATAAAACATCTCACACCCTTGAAGCAGGCTGTCTCCCTGACAGCATCAACAATCACCTCCCAACATATCTACTCAGATGACAACTCCATCCCCCAGAAATACCATCTTATGTCAAATTCAAAACAAAAAAGACTTTAAACCTAAAACAGCTAACTACCACCTGCGCACCTGCAACTGGACCTCTCTCAAAACACTACCACTAGATGCTGCAGTGGACTACTTTAACACTACCTTCCTCAACATTCTAAACAGACTAGCCCAATGCAGAACTGTAAGAATCAAATTTAATTATTCTCCCTGGTTAACAAAAGAAACACAAAATCTACTTAAATGAAGGGACAAAGCCTGGTCACATTGGCCCACCAACAAAACCCAATCCAACCAAGACCAGTACTGTAATCTTAGAAAAAAAGCTAAAACTCAGATCAAATTAGACAAAAAAAAAATACTGTAGAGATATTCAGCTAAACACCACAATCACCCACAAAAATTCTGGCCCGCCATAAACAAGTTCCTGTAAGCTGGACAACCATCAACACTATCCCCATCAGTTATTAGCAGTCTGGACAGCATTGCCACTCAATTTAATTCTTTCTTTACAAATTCTGTATGACCATTTTGTAAGAACCACTGTAAGTCTCCATTGACCATCTCAACACCACCCACAGAATCCACTGCTACATTCTCTCTTAAGCTTATCCAAACTAGCACTATAAAGAAACTTCTCTCCAAGCTTAACCTACCTCCCTTGCAGCTGATAATTTACCTTCTGATTTCCTTAAGGTAGCAGTAGATGACATCTCCTACCCTATCTCAATTCTTATGAACTGTACTATCTCAGAGCAGTACATCACACTCCTCTGGAAAATATCTAATATCACTGCACTCCACAAAGGAGGTAACTCGAAAGAGCTCTCCAATTATAGAGCCATAGTGATTCTATCCACCTAGCCAAAATACTAGAAAAATGTATACATACCCAGATCTTCAGCTATGTTATATCTAATAATCTAATACACAACATGGTTTCCACCCCAACCACAGTACCACAACTGTCCTAAGCTTTACTAACACTATCAACCAATACAGAAATGAAGGGAAAATAGTATCCTCCATCTTCCTAACCTTGTCCAAAGCATTCAACATGGTTTCCCACCAGAAACGTCTCTCTGAGCTAGCACCCCTTAAACGTAATCATGAATCTCTCACTTGGTACCACAGTTACCTAACCAACCACCAACAAGCTGTCGGATGGCAGCAGAATCTCTCAGCTCTCCTACCAGTTTCCTTGTGAGTCCCTCAGGGTTCAATACTAGATCCTCTTCTTTTTAGCATTTTTACAAACAAACTCCATTCTGCTACCCATCCTGTCACCACAGTTCAGTACGCAGATGACTCCACTCTCATCTGCACTGCACCCACCCTACAACAACTCAAAGCAACAACACAACAGGCCTTCTCTGCCATATATTCTTGGCTATCTGACTCCCAACTGATTCTTAATCCAAATAAAACCAAATAATCCAAATAAAACCAAGCTTATTCTCTTTAGCCCAGGAAAACCCTCTAACTCCTCATTTCAAGTATACTCTTCAGACAATACTACTATGTCTGCAATTCCCCAAAAAGAATTAGGTGTAGTCATTGACAACAATTTGAAATTCGACAAACACTTATCTCAAACCATCAAAAAACACATATAAAATTAGGTTCCCTTTACAGAATTAGACCCCTCCTCACCTCTGAAACAAGACAGGCAATAGCCAGAACATGCTTACTCTCCCCCCTTGCTATACACTTCCCCTATTTTAACCAGCTTAAAGAAAACTGATTTAGCAAAACTTGAAATTTGCTTCAATAAAACTGATAAATTTGAAACAAACTCCCCACAGCGAACCCACCACTGCTCAGCCTTACAACAACTGAATTGGTTAAAACTTCGCAACTACTTAACATTCACCCAAATCATTACGGACCACAGACTAGTCTACAACCAGGCAAAACTAGCACCAGAGTCTTCCACTCCTCAAACAAATGTCTTTTACACATCCCCAAATCCAACAATAGTGCTGGGGACTCCCTTTACTCCAACTATAGTTCCACAATCTGGAATGTTAGCCTAACTCATTTCAAGAAGCTACTCAAGGACTACCTAAGTGTTAACTGGCTATGCTCATGTTCCACTCCAGGTTAAATATCCAACACCCAAAAATATATTTGGCCATGTTCTTCCTTTCACCCCACACATCTCCACCCCAACATCCCCCATATTACTGTACAACCTACATTTATCTTACTCTACTTCCTTTAATCTAGCTCCATATTTTATATTCTTGACTCCTACCCACCCACAAGAGCTAATTTGAAATATATTCAGTTATTTTGTTACATAGATATGTATGTGAACTACTACACCCTCCAGGAATCTTATGATTATATTCTAGTTTATAAGTTGTTTCTGCTTCTGACTATGTCATTTCAAAATGTCGTCTAATCTTTGTGATCTCAGAATTTTATGCCTCATGAACTGTGTATATGCTACGCAATGTCCTTCCTTATATCTTACTATTTTCTGTAATCCTGGAACATGGTGCAGACTCTGTATCTCACTATAGTTTTGCATTCGGTGTAAAACTGTATTTTTCTCTGTACATATTTGATGTATTTTTGTAGTCAATGTTAATTGCATATTGCACTGGAGATTTTCTCCCCTGGCTTCCACTGAAAATGGTCACTGATGCCCAGTCAGACTATCCCAGTAATCAAATGTTACATACAATAAATAAATAAATAAATATCCCCAAGGAGTCCCCGGACAGTTTCTTGAAGATCCCCATAGCAAGTAAACTGACAGCTGTACAGATTTTTGGCGTCCACAAGAACAGGAATTTCATGCATTCCTCCAGTGCCGCGTGGGGGTCAAACATGCCCACTAAGATCCGTATAATGTCACTTTCCTCTCTAAACCTATCAAGGATTTCTTGATTATCAAAGTTATAAAGAGTAATCCTTTGATTATATTTATGTCATCTTGGTGTTTGAGTGCCACTGGGCACAAGAGAATTTGGCATGGCCAAGACAAGCAACTCTGTCCTAGAAATAGCAAAGCTCGCTACAAGAATTAGCATTTTCACCAGCTACAACTCTGATGCGTTTGGCGAGGCTTTACTTTTTATAGTGCATCTGTGACAAGCATAGTAAAGTGGGAAAAACTGACTAAGAATTGCAAATGGAGTAAAATAGCCTTAGTTAGAATAAGAATATTTATGTCACTTCTCATTAACATCTTATTATCTGCTCATTTGCAAAACTACATTTCAGTACAACATTAACTGCCATAAATGGGCTCTACGTCTGTGCTCTCTTCCGAATTTGCTAATGCATTTGTGTTAATGACTATGAGTACTGCCCCATGTTTTCACAGGCTGTATTTTCATGTGAAAGGACTACTTATGACAGTTCTGGTTATTCATCTTTCCTGACTTTTGACTTCAACATACTTGTCTTTTACAATGAAATTAAAAAATGTGGAAGAATGAAACAAGACAATGCTTACAGAATAATTTTAATACTTTTATGTACCTCATAGGTAGACTCCTTTAGAACTAAAAGAGGAAATTTGCCTGTATCATATAAACAGACAACATATGTCTGCCATAAAACCATGACTGTTAATGAAACAAGCTGTTCTCCTGTTTCCTGAAACAAACAGGCACCAGGGAATTACATGACAATTCTTTAAAAAGAAGGCTTTAAAAAATTAATTAAAAATGATTATTTTAAAATTGTGACCCTTAAGTTGTGTTTTTTTCTGAGAAACCACCACCTTTTATAAATAGTTATTATTGTTTTATTTTTTAATTAATTTAAAAACCTCTTATTTAAAACATGAGTGGCAGTTAATTGTTTAGTGTCGGCTTTCTGATGTATTTTAATTAGTATTTTCATGTGTTTTTGTTTTATTTTTACACTAAAGTCACTTTTGGTCTTTTTATATTGTCTTGTACAAATGTCTGTAGCTTCTTCTGGGCAGCTTACCATCTTCTCCTCAGTCTACACATAATCTGGGTTCATCTGCTTTACCAACAGCTATAGGTCCAGGTCATGGACTTTTCCATAGCTTCTGTGTTGTTATTCTGTCTCCATCCTGTAAATCTGCCACTCGTCTGCAGTTGTCAAGGTGGTATTAATGTTTCAACTTTCTTGCCATTATTTTTCTTTTACTTTGTGTTGATATTCTGGCATCAGTGTTATAGCTGTAGTGAAAATCTGCTTTTCAACTTTCTCCACACCAACAGCTGAGACTAAGAAAAACTGAGTCTCCAAAATAGAAAGATGACATTCTTCATAGTTTTTGCTATGGTTTTCTCATCAGAGTTTTCACTGTTTGATAAGTTCTGTCCATGAGTCCATTCAACTGAGGATTGTGCGAAATGGTCATTTGTATGTCGAAATTCCCATGCATTCACAAATGTTCTATATTTCTGGCTTGTACTATTGTCAAATATGAGAGCATCAGATATTTCCTGTTTTAAGAACATAGATGTGCACTTTTTATGTGTGTTTAGGATATTGGAATACAAGATAAATGGCTACCCTGAACTAGAACAAACGTATACCCATTTTATTATTGCGTTAGCTTTGAACATCAAGCCTCATACATGACATATTTTATCCATAAATGAAAACTTAGATTGACTTTTTTCACTTATGGATGATTTTTGAGCAGGTGCTCAGGCTATCCTGATGCATCTTTTAGTATATGTATGTCTAAGTCATTTTCAGTGCACCTATGAAATTATTTTCCTTTTTTTGTCTGTCATGAATGATTACAGTATTACCAAAGAATCACTAGCACTTCTGCAGGAAGATCTTCATGCTTATATGGTAGATACGTTCTAGTCAACATATCTAAAATGCAATGTAGTTCCTTACATTGTCTATATACAAAGTCTTTTTTGTATGCTGATGACATGGGACTGTTCCACTCCAGCAACTCTCTGCCCACCCTTGAACACCACCTACAATCCCACTTTAACAAACTTTCAGCATCAAAATATATTATCTTTGTCACCAACTTAAACTCACCAACTGCTTGCATATCAGATTTACAGGCAATACACATCTTGAACGTATCTCTTCCGTTAAATATCTAGAAATCTCACGCCTTTCAAATCCACATAGACAATAAGAATAAATTTCCTCCTACTCTAAGCCAGACAAATATTTTGCTTCCTATTCTATGCTATGAGATCAGCCATAGAGAAAAGCATCTTTCTGTCACAGCTTGAATATGGTCTATCACTTATTGCCTCTGCCTCAAAAATGAACAAAAATAAATAAATAAATAAACAAATAAATAAATGTCTTTCGCAAAAAACTTGAAGATTTATCACCTCTCTCTCCCCCAGACAAGAACACTGTAGCCCATCCATAACAAAAGTCAAATGGTTTCCAGTCATTCAGTAGGCAGGTATCTTACTGGGTTCTCAGTTATTTAAGCTTCTGTACTTAGATTTCTTTAGCCTGTTAGCTACCAAACTCTACCGAATAATGCTATCCAACAATCTCAGAAGTTGAAATCCCACCTGCTCACCCAAGCAAACTGTAAATGTCTGTAAACAAGAAACGTAACAAAACATCCCTTTCTCCTCTGTTAACAGCTCACTCTATCGCATAATTCCTACCTGCCTGAAGAGTTTTACTACATCTCTTTAAACATCTTTTTCCCCTCATCTCTATTTTTTATTTATTTTTCACTTTTCCTGTTCCTCTTATATTGTGTGTGTATGTGCGGTGTGTGTGTGTGTGTGTGTGTGTGTGTGTGTGTGTGTGTGTGTGTGTGTGTGTGTGTGTGTGTGTATATTTATAATTTATTTGTAAATAACGGCACCGAGAGTACACTGTACTCTGAAGCCAAATCTCATTTTTGTTTGTTACCAAGATACAAAATTACTTTGTGTGATATGTTCTATTTGTGTTAACTTTACCTATTGTACTACCCAAATAAATCTGTATTACTGTTATGGTCTTCTCAAGGCTGAATCTCGAATCAGTTCATTGAGATCAGTGCCTCTGCCCTGGTCAGCAACACTGCAAATAACATAAAATAAGGTATGCCTTTCAGATCCTACTCCTGTATTATAAATAACACCTTTTACAATTTATAAGGCAGTCTTTTGATCAGTTTAACTTGATCTTGTGGATCAGTACAAATAGGAATTTGATCTTTATTTATAAGCAGTGATTATACTATTCATCCTTTCTTTTGTCTCTCAAATTGCTTTTTAATATCACCTAGGCATTCAGCTCCCTTTAGGTCCTGTTCATGCTAACGTCTAAGTGATATGGGTAATTTTCAGGGAACATATATCATTGACTCAGCATCAGTATTTTTTTCTTTATATGATATTCTCCTGGAAAGTTTCCTAATCCTTTGAATAAATTAGCACATTCATACACATAGCACTGTTAGGGCTTTGCACAGTACCTAAGATGCCTCTAGAATGAATGATTCCGTACATATGGTCTCTATGACTTATTTTCAAGACATTAAGTCTTTATTCTTATATTGTAAATTCCTGTCTGTGATGAGTTGGGATAAGTTGTTCCAAATGTTTATATTTTCTTGAACTATGTTCTGTCACATATAGATATATAAGGGGTAGACTCCATTTAGGCCATAAGGCCCTTAATAATCCTAGTTGAAGGATGCTACCGAAATTGGAGTTATACAAACTGTGAAACTATGACTTTTTTACCATTCTTAACTAGCCCTAATTCACAGAACCCAAGTATTAGTAGAATGAAAAGTGATTTTTTTATATACTGACATGTTACCATTTTTATTACATACAGTTCTACCCAGTGGCCAGAACAGATTAACAAAGAGCACACAGTTTTTTTCTTTGACAGACAAATAGGCCCAAACCTTTAAATGTATTTGATGACAAGCTGTTGTACTATGCAGCCATATTTAATTTAAATTCAACATTTTGCTCTTCAGTTTTTACTATATCTTATAAAAGTCTGTTATGGATACCTCCCTCATTGTATCCAATGCATTGTCAGGCTTCAGTATTAAGCCTTTTCACTTGTAAAGTACTAACAAATCATTTATTTTCAGATTTCTATTCCGTGTGCACATTATTTTGAAAATGCATGCTTTTGGGTTGAAATGTCTTTACAAAAATGTCATTTTCTAAATTAAATTCTACAAGTTTGATTAAGAACTGGGCAAGACTTTCTATCATGCTTATAGTCACATCCACTACAGTCTTGAATCTCATCAGTATTTTTTTTCTACAGCATCTATTTGGTTCCTTTTTAACTGTATTGCCTCATGTTTGTCTTTTTCATATCCATTACGTTTATAACCTATGTTGCATTTGTTTCTATTGTTTTCTTTGCCTAATGTGATTCATGTTTTGCCTTATATAGTTCTGCATATCAATTAGTGACTCTAAATGTTCACTAGTAACTTCCCTATATGTTGATAAGGTCAGATCTGCTTCCCTTAATAATCTGTCCCTTGTTTCATAATTTCTTATAGCATATATTACTCTGTCCCTTACTAGGAAATCAGTCAGCTCATCAAATGCACAATCTCTGGCATAAGTTTTCAGATCAGTAACAATTGATGCATAGTTTCTGTAGGACGTTGTGCTCTTGTAAAGAGAAAATGTGTAGTAAATGGCAAGTTGTTTCTGGGCTGCCAATAATTACTGAATTTTCTCTAAGTAATTAATATTGTTTCAAGGAATATAAGGTAGTTAAATGCCTTTATTGATTCTTTAGCAGCAACATGCAAGAGTACTGCAGCATGTGCTGCATCAGGCGTCTCACCTAATCCTTTTGAGTGGGGAATAAATAAAATTTCTGAATACAAAGTTTCCAGTTCCAGCCAGGCTTTCTTCTTGAAGCACATGTATTCCAAATGCCTGTTGTCGAGTCTTATTTCCAATGTGAATAATACTTCTGTATTTCAAACATAGTCATTCTTGATGGCAAATATATGTTTTTCATATCAGCAGATCTATTTCTTCAGTTCTGGCATGGATTCTCTGATGCTGCTTCATGTCAGGAATATTAATAAACAACACATGGCTAGAAAGTGTGGTTTATACTCTAGGAGGTGTGGACAGAACTGAATTCTCTGGAACTTCCATGTACCACATGACATGCTAGTCACCAAAGTTACTTCATTGGCATTTAAAAGTATATGTCCCATATCTCATAGACTGATTGATATGAAGACTGTTTTCAGGCATGAACAGGGCTATAGGCACCATTACAAAACCTAATAAATCAAGTATAGATATTAGACAAAAATAATATTAGACTGCATGTGAGCAATGTGCAGAGAAAATTAGATTGATTATCTACAGAGTATCAATCAAATTTGTAGTTCAGTAGTACAGTTAAAGACATTAAAGAATATCTAATATGCAACTAAAATAAAGAATATATTATAAAATGTATATGCCAATGACTATGAAAATAACAAATCAAGGTGTATGGAAAATGCTTTGGTTAGTGGACTGTACCATGGTGCCTCAGCATTAACAAATGCCTTCTAGGGGGTAACAGGGACTCAGATTCAAACAGTATCATGAAATTCATTTTATTCAATGAAATTAACTCTTAGAGAAACATCAACGTGTAATATTAAGTTATCACATTCCAAATCTTTATTTATAACAACTAGTGCTGAAGTATTATATTTTATAATTAACTACATTTTTTTTCTCAATAGATGATCTTCAGTACTTCTGAACAAATATCTAGGAACAAGATATAAAACAGTACAGCTGAATTTTTTATATTTGCCTGAAAGATATTAAAGTGGTGGGACATCAGCGTTAAGGGGGAATTGCACTGAATATCATGAATATGTTCCGTTAGTTTGCTTTGCCAGCAACTGCTTAGGAACATGGTTGTATTTTATGCCATAGGCCCTATCTATAGTAATTTTAATGTAGCATTTACTGCCATTAACTTGATAACATTTCACGTCTGTTCTGCAATCGCATGCAGTTCTGTTCAGCTATTTGTGCATGTCACTTCTAGCACTATGTCTCAGTGGTAAAATGTAATGGTCACTCATAAAGTCTGTGCATTTCTACCATTTGGATTAGAAGACATTAGAGTGCTTGGTAACAAACAAAATAGATCTGGATAATACTGAGAAAAAAAATCAAATTGTTTAAAATTAAGTCAACCAAAATGTGACTATTGACTATAGGTGTGTGGCAGTAGGGTGGAGCAATATTATATCTGTAGGGAACCAATGCTCTTTTTTTACACTACTTTACAACTGTTCAACACTATAATGTAAATGAAGCCACTTTTACTTGAGTACACTCCTCCAAATGAGTAGTGTGCCTATTTAAACATAACTCACCATATGAGAGAGGTCAGAGTAAATGAGAAGAATGTTAATTGTTCAGGGAAAGGAACCTTTACAGCTGATGGCTTTTGTTCCCTGAGTAGTCACACTATTTATTGTGTATCAGATATAACATGCATCCCAATATCCCAATATCCAAAGAGCAATCTCCATATGATAGAAGCATGTGTAAATAATAGACACAAAACATTTCTATTATCCTTTTCTAAAATTATCCAAAATTGTGAATGATGCTTTCAAAAGTAAACTTAAGTCATTAATATGATAGGCATAATAAGCTATTTTCTTGCCAAAATCATGTAAAATAAATGTATTTATTTTCAGAATGATCCATGATATATGAATAATAATGACGAGTATAACAGCAAATGAAGTTCCCATGACCACTCTTTTTTTTCTGTAAACAATACTGTTATTCACACTTAAAATGATTGGGGTGTATACAACATTTCAAAAGATTTAAAATATTTTTTTTGTTGTGATCCTTCAACCAATGCCTGTGCCACAGTGTGAATACCCATATTAAGTGTTATAGATGTATAATGAGGTGATATGTACCACTGCTTGATGATATGTGATTCACCAAATCCAGTTTTTAATCTGATTTAGAAAATCCCTTCTTCTTCTTTTGACTTTTCCCTGTTAGGGGTCACCACAGCAGATCACCTGTCCGGTCATGATTGGCAGTGGAGGTTTACGGTGTCGAGTTGCCAACCTTCCACAGAAGGCACACACATGCACACATTCATGCCTAGGACCGATTTAGAGTGTCCAATCCACCTACAGCTTGTCTTTGGGATGTGGGATGCATGATATTACAAAACAAGGGGTAAAAGGATAGCACAAAAACACAAAAAGCTAACAGGAAATATATAGACCTTAAATAAACCAGAGTATTCACTGTGTAATACCACAGCCTTCCTTTGAAGGAGGAATATGAGATACATGTAAATGAACCTTTAAGGAAATTCAAGTGTTTAAGTCTCAGGTTTATGAATGCCAGTGACTTTTTTTAAAATTATTTAATGATGCATTCAGGCCTTTAAAACCAAGCCCCATTAACTGTAGACATGACATGTTTCACCTTTTTATGGCTTTGTCAGTGTAGCATAAGTCATTAGTTTGTCTTTTCCCTGAGAAATCTCAGCTTATAAAGCGATCTTATGTCATCAACATTAGGGTAACTACAAAGTATCTCAAACAACAATGAAAATAAGGGGTGAAAATGTAATACAAAAATGCTAAAAAGCTTCAACAAATAAAAAGACCCTAGAGTCTTGATTGTGTAATACTTAAATTCTCATTTAAAAGAAGATATATAAGCTTAATTTTAAAACATGGAGCTTTGTTCAACAGAATTGTTGTGAATATTGTGTTTAATAAGTATCTCTCCATTTTCATTCAGCCTTTGTGAACTACCAACATGCATTTTTTGGGGGGAGGGGTAAAAGTTAAGAGCAATTTTTCTATCAGAGCACCTATCATATACGTTCCTAAACTCTGTGGTGACACTATTTGGTGACTGTGGATATCAGATGCATGTTTATGCATTTTGGGGATAATGTACAAATGTGGTTCCAACATATATTTATTTTACAATGTCTGTGTATCCAAAATCTAAATTTTTTTCTATGACTGAACGTTACTGAATTTATACTTCAATTTATGTGAATATTTTAAGCATTCATATTAGGAAGTTTATAATAATTTCAAATATGTATTTGTATACTTTTTCCATCTAAGCATAATAGAGTTATTTCCCTCATGAGACACTCATATAAAATATTTGTTTTTCATGTCTCAGTTCTTTTTGTTCTTCTAAGAGTGTATAGTACAGATTATGCATATATTTTTTACTTCCTTATGGGACATTTTATATTCTGTTTTATCACATTTTCAAAGCAGAAATGTTGTGATATAATTTTGGGACCATAAATAGAAATGGATTCCAATAGTGTGATTGTCTTAATTTAATATTAAATGTTTCATTTTTGCAGTCAGTATGTGGTGCTGTGTTCATGTTATAATCACCTTATAAGTGCTAACTTCATCTGCTCTTAAAAATGGAATCTTTCATCTGGAGACTATGTATTTCTATAAAGTATTGTTAATGCACATTACAAAAAACATGGACATCATATAGTATCACATAATAGGCTTTGTGAGTTTATTCTGGAATGACATTTAGTCCTTTAAATATCAAAGATTGCAAGCATGCACAGAAAACGTACATCATACAGAGTTCAGAGAGCTTGGAAATGTATTTAGAATACCTTGTTGAATTTGTCTAGTAGTGATGCTTGAGATCATCATTAACACTTTGATTCTTAAATGCTGAAGCTGCAGATAGTAACTCATTGTCTGTCTCTCTCTAACTCCGTTGATGTAAAACAATGGAAGAAGCTACCCAACAGAAATCTTTTGAGTCATTGCATTTCAGTACTTCAACTTCATACTTTTCTATCTGTTGATAAATTTGTTGCAATTTCTGCTTATTTGGTTCGACATGTATGCTATTTTAACTCAGCTTGTAACTTTGTAATACAATTTATTAATTTCTTTAATTCCATTAAATAAACAGCCGGTATTTAATATATTCAGTTATTAATCTCTCTTAACTCTCCTTTGGGTCATCCTCCTCTTCTTTAATCTTCTGTGTAGGATTGTATTTCCATATAATCCTCAAAGGGATATTTCCAACTCAATGTACTTTTCTAAAATGTTCTAGTTATAAAAATCAATAATATTCCATACATTAGTACCCTCAAGTCTGTCATACCTCTGTTGTAAATGGTGGTCAGCATTTTAGTTTAACAGATTTGATTGTTGGATATGAAGGGTTTTGAGAAATGTATTAGATAAAGTGGACCCCCATCATTCAAAATGTATTAAAAAAAACAGCAAAGTACAGAAAAGTATTCTGTTCAAAGAATTCTATCCTTCTGCATCAGCACTAGCAAATATCTTCTAAGGGATGCAGAGTATCAAATTCAGATGGTAACTTTATTTAAAAAATAACTTTATTCAATTAATGAATCAAATAATTACATTTAAGAAATACCAACTTTCTTATAACTATCCTCATTCCAAATCTTGATTCATACCAACTAATGTAAAATGCTATCCTTTTAAATTAACAAAGCTTCAATTCATACCAGCTAGTGTTATTAAAATAACTTTCCTCAACAGGTTATGTTAAATATGAAGTTTTTATATTTTTTATACTTTTTACTATATTAAACAGAATCTAATAGACATAGCGATAAGTCTTTTAGGAGAAAAAGTAGCTTGCCATGTATGATAGCCACTATAGTCTTAAAGACATAAAAATCTAGGAGATGTAGATAGCTCAAGTTCTGTGACAAAACAAGATGGTGTTTATTGTTTAACACATGTGTAGTATTTACAGACCCTTGATAGTCTTAAATACATTAACTGAAATCTGACAGATAAACATATAAGTCAGGCTCCAGAAAGAAATGACATATTTACTACACATTGATAGTTTCAAGAACAGCACTGCAATTTTAGTATTATCAGCCATGATTTCTGTTTCATTTATACATGCTGTTTGTTTTAAATGGTCTGCTTGTTGATCTCTAAATTTCTGAAAACTGCTTTATTTCTTGATCATCTCAGGAAAGAGATTCCTAGCAGTAGTTTTTTTTATAAAATAAGTTTTTTTTCAAGTAGCTAGCCTGAAGGGATGCTTTAGAATCTAAAGACTCCTTGGTTGCTGGACTTTACTGAGTGGTAACAGTTTCTGTGGAGACCAGTGCTATAGATGTAGGAACGTAAATGTGAGCAAGTTTAGTAAGAATGTGGCCCTTGCTATAACATGAAGCCAGTCTGCTTTCAGCCGTGAAAGAAATGTTCCTATGATTTCTACAGTGCTATAAACCAATAATATTATTTAATGTACTTTTTAGCATCATAATATTTCGGGATGCATTAAGGTATTTAATGAGTAAGGCATATTTAAGCTTAGATATCAAAATATAAGCTCTGACTACTAATATGGAAACCAACCTGAGTTGCTTCAGTTTACTTCCTGTGGAATTCCCTTAAAACATTTTGAACATAAGAGATAGATAAAGCCACACATATGTTTTTATAAAACATGATTTTATTCAACAGAATTTTTGTGAATTACTTTTCTTTATAAATATTGGTCCATTTTCATTTATCCTTTGTGAGGTACCAAACAGCATGAACTAATTTTTGCAGGAGGAAATTAAGAGCAAGTTTGCTATCAGAGCACCAGTGAAATATTTCTGTGTACTCTTCCCTATTTTTCCTGTATTTCTGTTGGTTTTGGCCTTTTTTGTTAGCATGTAATCACCTGCATATAGAATAAACTTCAGTTTAGGTAAGGCAGTGGCAGGTCATTAATAAAAGTAGAAAAGACTATAGAAGCCATTTCAGGACCATGAAAGACCACTGCTTTAAAGAACCCTTTTTGTGTGTTGCATGGATTGCTCGTAACCCTAAAAGTTCATCCTGTAAGGTATCTGCTAAACCATTAAGTAGCACCTTAACAAGCCCCGCCTTTTTGCATTTTCATAATAACAAAGATTGAGTTCATCTACAGTCTATTTTTATGTCTAAATATAAAACTCCAGTAAGGATGCCTTTCTCCATATTAGAGTACATGATATCAGCCACAATACAGATTCTAGTCGGGGTGTTATAGTGTTAGAACCTTTCCTGAAATCATGTTGTTTCATAGACAGTAGGCTACACTTGTCTAAATTATCAGCAACATATGGTATGGACTAATCTTTCAAAAACTTTGGCTAAGTAGCATGTACTTTTGGTAGAAGAGTGGTCCTATGAGATGTTTTGGATTAAGGACTTTAAGGAGGGTATTATTAGTTAGTTTGTAAAGGTCATGCTATAACTGATGCTGATATTTTAAGGAAGGATAGGGATATTGCTGTTACCTCAATGTTGGCTTTGGGAAGCTAGGGTTTAGTTTCCTCCAAAAACATTGAATTAGAACAGAGACCTGGACGCCTTTATTGAGGTGAGAAGGTGAAGAGGTTGACATGTGACATGAAGTTCCACATTCTGGTTATACTCCTTAATGAATCATATTAAGTGGTAGACAGATTTAGTCAGATCCAATTGTCTTTTGGTGATTAGACTAACTTATCTTGGATATATTAACATTTATGACTTTCTATAGTGCTTTCAGATAATTGGTTAATACTGTTAACTTATTTCTAATTTTGCTGGCTTCAGCTGAAGATGTTGCAATCTGTATATCTGTATAGAGAATAAGGAACTGTTAGCATTGGTTGGGTCATAAGTTGTTTCCCATTTCTTCCAAATGTGCTCTTTCTTTTAATTCAGTTTGTATTTCATTGATGAACTATGGACATCAACTAGTTTATCTTGAGCATGAGTTACAATTCCGGAAAATGAATGACTGGCAATATCCACATCCATTTCCCCTAAATGTAGTTTGTCAAATAAAGGCATCTATTTCAATGAACAGGGTAGTTTCCATTCTTTCTTTCATGTATTTCCTGGAATATAAGACTGGAGGAGGTTTTTGCAATCAGAACAATCAAAATCTTGTAACTTAATAAGTTTGCTGTTACTGATCTATATTAAATGCTCGAAGAGGCGTTCCATCGAGCTCGTCTTCACTGACACGTAATCAGCGACCTCACTAAACCACAAACATTCAAAACAGAGATTCCTTTTCCTGGAAAAGAAATCGCTTGCACTAAAGACACATACAATTTCAAACATAACAAAGTGGGGGTCTTCACCCCCCACACCCCCCAATGTGGGGGGCTGTGCCCTCCACACCCTCCCCAACTAAATATACCAGCTCTGAAATCAGACTACAGTGGGGTAAAAGGTAATGTCATGGCTCAGGCCAGGAGATTTTTTCCCTGGGAAAAAAATCGCTGACCTGAACCTTCACTATTTTCAGATTTCGGTCTATATGTGTTGGCAAAATGGCATTCGCTGTAATGCCGTTTCGTTGATCTAATATAGACCCACTATTACACCTGATTTGGTATATCTGTTAGACTTATTAGGAAAAGTAATTGATGTATAGAATCATTCTTTGTTATTTCTCAGGTAACCAAGGGTATTATCCTGACCAGTATGTAGGGCAGCCTAGTTAAAACACTCTATCAGTGGTTATCCATTTTAAAACATGGCTGCCCAAGCTTAGAAAGTGCATGCAGTCATTCTTTTGTAGGAACTATGGCTTCAATTAAAAAAAATAGAATTATAGTCAGGAGCTTCTTGCAGTCCTTACCAGTAATTGTAGTCTAGGGAGAGACTTACTGCTTGGTAGGAGAAGAGGTAGGAGTGGGTATGTGTCTGCCAAAAGGTGACAGCAGCATTTAACGTAGCAAGGGAGTAGATGAGCTGGTTAAAAAAATGCAACAGCCATGATTCACCCCTGGCTAGCCTCAGGAGGTCCAGTCTTAGTGACTAATGATGCTAATAAGCAGGGACAATGATGCAGATCACTTCTAGCTATTTCTGCTTTTCGCATCTCTTCTCTCTTTCCTTGATATCAGTTAGTTGATGTCCTTCAAGGATGCATCTGCAGTCCTTACAAATGGGTTGTCCTGTCGTCAGGCAGCCCTTGATCGGCATTCCAAAGTCTGGGTCTGGCTTCGGCTGGTGTCGCACTTCACCCAGCGTCATTGCGGCAGTTCTTGGTATAAAGGCATCAGCCGGCGCCATTTTCCTCAGTCTTTCTTGCGGCGTGGCCCGAAGCAGAAGCTGTTCGCAAGTGCCGGTCGGTCAGATCCAGAGATTACTACTACCGAATACTACTTGAAGACTTCTATAAATCTAAGTACCCGTTGGGGACTTTTTCTTGCCTCAGCCGATGTCACATTAAGTTAATAACTGTTTATCTTGTGGGAAACAAATACCTCATAAAGATTTCCAGTCCTATTGCATACATTGTTTAGGCCCGGCCCACGGCGGAGCAGCTTGTCTAGCGGGTGCTTCTTTTAACCGGCGAGCGGCTTAGGCGTCGCTCGGACTTTGCTGAACAGATTTTTGGCTCGATTTTGCCTACATTATGCCGTCGGATCCTCCGACTCATAAATAACCAAAAGCGCCGAAAAGGACCAACACTTTCGCGGTCCGGTTTCGGCTGAAACCGTGGTTAAGCAATCCACAGTGTCTCGGTTTCGGCGAAACCGAACAAGCGATTCTTTCTTCAGCCGATAACTTGCCTTCTACGAGGCCTCTTCTATCCTGGTAGAAGCGGCTTCTGAAATCCAGCCTTCTGTTGCGATTTCACAGGATTTATCAGATACCATTCCACTAGATATCTCTACCCCTGCACGTGGAGCTGCTAGGCCTCCTCCAGCTATGTCTATTAAGGCCTTTGCCAGGGCTAAAGCAGCCAAAACTTCCAAACCTGTGCCTGCCAAGCCCCCCTCTCACAGGCCCAGCACCAGCTCCCATATGCTTTCTTTGGCACAGGATCTCATAACTTTAATTCGTGGATCCCAGCCTCATCCAGACAGGGCCTCTCTCCCTCCTCCAGAAAAGAGGCCTAGAGCAGAGCCCCCTGAGCCAGTAGCCACAGATGATTCTTCTGATGATTCAGAACATACAGACCCTCCTGAGGCTTCTTATTCTCCTTATGAAGACTCTGATGCTGAGAGTCCATCCTTCAGCCTCTCCTCCTGAGGAATTTTCCTTTGGGAAACCTTGCATGCTATGAGGAACAATTTCAGTGGCAGGGCCAAGATTTCTCAGACTCTAGAAAAGGCTTAGGACCTTTCTACACTTACCACAGCATAGGCCTTTAGCTATTCCTCCAGTTCTATCTGTTGTTGATGATGCATTTAATGATGCTTGCACTACTCCTGATACTTTACCTCCGGCTCCTGCTAAGCCAGATAAGTACTACAGGGTTCCGGACACTCATCACCACTTATATAAGGCCCCTTTTGCAGATCCAGAGACTATCTCCCAGGGCCCTAAAGCTGTAGCAGCTACTTCTTCTAAAAACCCCCTCCCCTCTGAAAGGGAATCCAGGTCCTTAGAGATGGGGTAAAAGTTTACACCTCTGCTACTTTGTCAGCTAGAGCTTTGAACTGCCAATTTCATATGATTCAATACCAAGAGTTTATGCTTGACCAGTTGACTAAAAAGCTGTCCTCTGAAGAATCTTTAGATAAAAAGTATATTCAAGAAATGTTACATAACATACAACAGGTTAGTAACCATTCTTTAAAATGTGGCTATGATGCACTGGAGGCTTCCTTTAGATCAGCCATGACTGGCACAGTTATCAGGAGGCATGCATGGTTGAAAGAGCAGGCATTACCAGACCATGTCAAATCTAAGCTTTTGGATGCACCTATGGACAAGGTCAATTTATTTGGTGCCCCCAGCAGGTACTGAAAAAGATGGAAGAAAGCAAAATCTGTGCAAACAGTAAAAGATTTCTTACAAGTTCAACCTCCAAGGTTTAGCAGGAATTGGCCGCCAAGAATTGGTCCTTTCGGACTCCTCTAAGGCACAAAGAGGCAGGAATAGGCGCTCTAGAGGCAGAAACCAATCCAGGGGTGCCTACAGGGGTCGCCAGTGGCAGGGTAACAACCAGCGAGGCACGGATACAGCCACTACCACTACAACAACTCAATCACAGTGACTCGGCGGTGGCACGCCTACCAGGGAACAACTAGAAGCACCCTTAGGCGGAAAGCTAACATTATTTTCAAGAAACTGGCACTGCATTACAAGAGAAAAATGGATTTTGCAGACTATAGACAAAGGTTACAGGTTCCATTTCCATACACTACCAGGAAAGAGAGGAATGCCAAACCTACCACCTTCTCAAAGGGCAGAAGCTCTAAAACAAATATCTCAATTATTAAGAATGCGTGCTGTGGAAAGGTACCATTTATGGAGCAAGGGAAGGGATTTTACTCAGGCTCTTCCTGGTACCAAGAAAAGAAAACAAATGGAGGCCTATTCTAGATCTGTCCGCTCTAAACACATTCCTCATTGTTCCAAAATTCAAAATGCTGACCCTACAGCAGCTTCTTCCCATGCTGGGCAAGGAGTCTTGGCTGGTAACTCTAGATCTCAAGGAGGCATACCTGCACGTCCCCATAAGACCAATTTGCAGAAGATACCTCAGATTTCTTGCAGGATCAGAGCATTATCAATTCTCAGCATTGCCCTTTGGCTTATCTACTGCGCCCAGAGTGTTCACAAAATGCCTGGCATCAGTAATCGCTCATTGCAGACTTCAGGGAATTCAAATCTATCCCTACCTGGACGACTGCCTGATACAAGCGGACAACAAAAACAAATTAACAGAAGACTTACAGAGAGTCATCTACCTGCTACAAGCCCTGGGATACACAGTCAATACAAAAAAGTCAAGGCTGATTCCATCCCAAATAATAACTTTTCTGGGTGCAGAACTGGACACATCAAAACAAATGGCATTTCTAACTGCAGAAAAGAAAGAGCAACTTCCTCTCTATTTCTTGGCATTAACAAAGCAGAGCCATCTAACTGCAAGAAAAGTGCTACAAGCTCTAGGCTTCATGGCATCCTGCATAATTCTGGTCCCTCATACCAGGCTTCATATGAGAAAGCTGCAGTGGTACCTAAAGAATTTGTGGTCTCAGCACAAGCACAGCCTGGAAACCAAAATTCCAATGATCCCATGCCTGAAGCAAGAGTTCTTATGGTGGGCTCAGGCCTGTCAATCAAACACAGGTCTGCCCTTCTGCAAAAGTCAACCAAGACAAACTATCACGACAGATGCCTCAGACCTCGGTTGGGGGGCACACATGATGGACAAGTGCATTTAAGGCCTATGGACTCAAGACCAACTGCATCTGCACATAAATCTAAAAGAAATGATGGCAGTAAAATTGGCAATCCAGGCATTCAGACCTCTTCTCCACGAAGGCCAGCTGTTGATAAGGACAGACAACACCACAGTTATGTGGTACATCAACAAACAGGGAGGCACACACTCATACCCCTATGCCGGCTGGCACTAGACCTATGGGATGTGGCTCTGAGCTACAACATTCAGTTACAGGCAATTTATGTACCAGGGAAGGAAAACATTCTAGCAGACATATTAAGCAGAACTACAACAGATGCCCACGAATGGATGCTGCATCCGGACATCTTCAAAGCCATCACAAGAGAATGGGGATTACCACAAATAGACTTGTTTGCATCCCCATACAATCACCAGTTGAAGAAATTCTGCACAAGGACTTACCACCCACTTGCTTGGAAGGTGGACTCCTATCCTTCAGTTGGAAAAGCCTGACAGCATCGCATTCCCACCACTTCCTTTGATGCACAAGGTGCTTCTCAAGATCAAGAGGAATGTCCGAGGATCATTCTGATAGCCCCAGACTGGCTAAGACTACATTGGTACCCACTGCTGAGGAGCATGTCCGGGAACAAATATGGAAACTGCCCCTGATCCCATTACTGCTGACACAGAACAACTACAACATTCTGCATCCAAACCTAAAACTCTGCAGCTAACTGCCTGGAACATTACATAACAGAAATTAACCCAAATTTATCCCAAAGGGTTAAAGACATAATCCTGGAGGCTCGTAGACCTTCAACAAGAAAGAATTATGCAGCAAAATGGAAAAGATATCTCATCTGGAGTGCGGCAAAGGGCAAGATGTGACACTGGTTAACATAGCCAACATCCTGGAGTACTTGGCGGAGCTCTACCACACAGGCCTGTCCTATTCCTCCATCAAGATACATGCATCAGCTATTTCAGCACAATACAGCTTGGATCCTCCTGTCTTCTCATCCTCTGCTCAGACAGTTTCTGAGGGAATTAAAATGTAAAACCTCCCAGGAAACCTCCATTGCCAGCATGGGACTTGAACTTTGTGCTAGAAAAACTGACTCTACCTCCTTTCGAGCCAGCAGCTACAGCAGACTTGCAATACTTATCCTGGAAGACTGCCTTCCTGCTGGCAATAACTTCAACAAGAAGGGTCTCTGAACTACAAGCATTAATGGCAGTACAACCCTTCCTGATCTTCCATCAAGATAGAGTGTCCATGAGAACAAATCCTACATTTATGCCTAAGGTGGTATCCAGAGTCTCTTTAAATCAGGCTATCCACCTTCCTACATTCTTCCCCAATCCACAGAACAGGGGAGAAAAGCTCTTACATACCTTGGATGTACACAGGCAATTACGCTACTACCTGGACAGGACAAAAAACAATAGAAAAACTGACCAGCTTCTGGTAGCTTATGCAACAGGAAAAGAAGGAAAACCAATTTCTAAACAGACAATCTCCAAATGGATAGGAAATTGCATTAGATTTTGTTACTCCTACCATGGAAAGAAAACTCCAGAGAACATCAGACCTCACTCCACAAGGGCCACAGCCACTACCACAACTTTCTTACGAGGAGTGGCTACCAAGGACATTATAGAGGCTGCTACTTGGACCTCCGTGCATACATTTTCCAAGCATTATAACTTACCTCTATACTCTAGATCCCGTGCTGGTTTTGCCACTGCTGTTTTGCAAGGGATCCTGACTACACCATAATCTATTCTCATTACCTCCTCCCCTAGTTTAGCTATGGTATTCTACCCATTTGTAAGGACTGCAGATGCATCCTTGAAGGACATAGTACAGTTTTGTACCTACCATAAATGTAGATGTCCGAGAGGAATGCATCTGCAGTCAGGATTACCCACCCTCCTTCCCCTCTGTGGTACTCCTAGGGTACTTACCAATCTTCAGCTAGCTTGGGGGGGATCTATTATGGTGTATTTGTTTGTATATATGTACATACATGTTTATTTTGTGTGTTTGCTCTCTACTATTTGGAAACTTTGGCATTTATCCAAATTTAGCCTACCAAGAGGGCTCCTGGCATCTGGGGCAAGAAACACTGAGGAAAATGGCGTCGGCTGATGCCTTTATACCCGAAGAACTGCCGCAATGACGTCGGGTGAAGTGCGACACCAGCCGAAGCCAGACCCAGACTTTGGAATCTGGCCGACCGAAGGGCTGCCTGACGACAGGACAACCCATTTGTAAGGACTGCAGATGCATTCCTCTCAGACATCTACATTTATGGTAGGCACAAAACTGTACTTTCTTGGCTTACCTATGGCTAGAACTTCAGAGCTTGAATTACTAGTGTTGCAAAAATTGCTATATTGGGTATATGATGCATACATTTTGTCAGATCTGTGTCACTTTTGGCTCTCTTATCTATAAACAAATCATGTTTTCTGAAAGTTGAAAAAGCATGAATAAAGCAGTTAACTAGCATGAATGTATTATCTGCTTTTATCCTGGAAGCATTGAATGCTGCTATTTCTTTATCACTTCATTTACCAGGGAGTGATATTATCTCCTTTATACTTTTTATACAGCTTGTGCAATTCATTCTCAGACATGAAAGATCTTCCATTTTGGCCTAGATGGCTAACTGAGAGCAGTGAATTTTGAGATCTCCATAAACTAGTACAATAATATAGGAAAATTTTATTATTTTCAAGTTTAAAACGGCAGAAATCTATAGATATATTACTAAACTACATAAATATCAATTTTGGTGGAGATATACAAAAATTTTCCAATAAAGTAACTCGGAGATATATTGAGTCACTGAATATGAACAACTCAAGGAATTCTCATCCAGATGCTGCTTTGAAAAAAGAACTGCAATTGATGACATCTACTGTACAGGAACTATCTTTGAAGATGGATGGCTTTAAAAATGATTTAGAAAACCTCAAATTAAATTCTCAAAAACAGACTGATACACTTTAGGAACTATTACAACAACACCATACAAAAACAACAAATATAGAAACTTCTCTAAATGACATTGAAAGAAGACTCAAAGAGGAAGAATTCCAAAAAGAATTTCTGCTTAAACAGCATACATGGCTGCTTAATAAAATAGATGACTTAGAAAACAGGGAAAGGGGAAACAACATAAGGATATTTGGTCTGCCTGAAAACACTGAAGGAGAAGACATTATTTCATTTTTAATAACCTGGATTCCTGAATAATTTTTAGACTTGAAAGAGGGACTTTCATTTGGGATTGAAAGGGCGCATAGAGCACTGAGGAAACCTGCTTCTAACTCAACAAATACTCCACCTAGATCCATAGTTATAAACTTTCTTTCATTTCTAGACAAGGAACTAATATTAAAATCTGCTTGGAGAAAATCACCCTTAAAATACAATCAAAGCCTGATAAGGTTTGAAAATAATTATTTTTCCAGAATACTAGAACAAAGGATAAAAGTCTGGCCAAAAATAAAACTGTTGAACTAAAACAACATTAAAGTACAGCTGGCCTTTCCAGCCAAGATAAAAATGCTTTTTACCAATGAGATGAGAACCTTTAATGACTTAGAAGAAGCTACCATATTCATCAAAAACAACAACATAGTGTCTATTCCAGAAAAAATGGAATGGATGGCTCCTACTCTTAAAAGAATAAAAGAAACAAGTCCTTGGACTGATGCTAGAAAGAAGAAACAAAACAACTGATTCCCTGATAGCTGTACCAAAAAAATAGCTCTTACAACTACATCTCTCAAAGTATCAGCTGATATGGTACATCAGTTGTCATCTGTTTTTATTTAAAAAAAGGAGGGAATCTTAAACAACTGACAAACAGTAATGATTTATTCAGAATGTTCAAAGAGTCCAATAATTTGTCACAAACAAAGGTAGGTCAAGATGGGTTACTATTTACATTATATATAAGCCAAACAAAGCAACATATAATACAAACATAGAAGTTTCTATTCCCCTACTTGAACTCAATGAATACTTATCTTGTTAATTTTTCATTGTTTTTACTTATAATAATTTAAGTAATTAATTAACTAATTCAACAAGGTACCATTCATCAGAGTTCAGACTCAAATGTAACAAATTAACATCATATATAATAGCAGTAACAGTAGAGTGTTTTGAAAAAAAATGCTATCACAGAGACTAATGCCTTCTTCAGTTAAAGTATGATTTAAAAATGTCATGTACATCCTGATTAAATAATAGTACCAAGCTCTTACTACAAATGATATCACTATTCTGTCTAAATATAGTTAAAATCAATTATGGCAGGTATCACAGCTATGAGTGCTGTTTGATCAGTCCTGATATGGTATGCGTGGATGCAGCTGTGTCTGGCAGTTAGTTCAAATGTCATTATTATTCTGTCTAAACATAATTAATATCAATTATGGCAGGTATCATAGCTTTGAGTGTTAATTGATCAATCCTGATATGGTGTGTGTGGATGCAACTGTGTCCGGCAGCTGTTATATGTTGTCATTTTTATCTCTGGGAGGCTGTGGGTTGTGGCTTGTGATCACGGTTTGGTGATGCTTGTGTACTGGGAAGAGATATTTGGTGTTTTGGCCTGTATCCAGGGGAAGGGGTGGATGGAGCTGTGATTTGGGATATTTTGGGGGAGAGTGGTTTGTTTGTGCATCTGCTGGGTGAGAGATGGGAGGGCTGGAGGGGTGTGTTGTCTCTTGTTGTGGCGGCTTGTTGGGAGTTTTTTTTTTTTTTTTTATTTCTTCTCTGTTCTTTTCCTGGCTGCTGCCTCACTGAAAGGGAGGGAATTTAGGCTTGAAGTTGCAGTGAAGTGAAGCTTTGCTTCAGGTGCAATGCGAGCCTCTAGTATGTTATACACAGACACATTAACAGAAACTGATACTCCCAGGTTGCTATGGTAATGGAGACAAAGTGACGGTAATGCTTAACGGCTCTGAGGAGCCTCCGAGATGATTCTCAGCAATGACATTTTTGGTTTTAAAAATATCAGTCTGCTGAATTTTGATATGAAAGACAGGATTTAATAACATGGGCTTATGTATAATCAAACTATGGTCTTAACTTGTCATAAATGACATACACTACATTAAACATAAATGGGAAGCATGATGATTTTCTTATATAAGTAAATATGCATAACAAGTCATATAATTGCTTTAACTTGAATTGTAGATTTTGTAATCCATCTTGACCATATATAATACTTAAGCAGTTATGAAGGTAACTAATGTTTTATACATGACATCAAACTGACAAAGTTGTTCAAGAGAAACAATAGAAGCCTGAACTTGAAATGTCACAGAATGTAACAATCATATACTGAACAAATAGTATTAAATTGACAATAGACAGTTTAATAACATGGGCTTGAGTATAATAACACTACTGTTTTAACTTGTCATAAATGACATACACTATATTGAACATCAAGGGGAAGCATGATGATTTTCTCATATAAGTAAATGTGCATAACAAGTTATGTAATTGCTTTAACTTGAATTGTGGTTTTGTAACAGGTCTTGACCATACATAATGCTTAAGCTGTTACCAAGCTAAATAATGTTTTATACATGACGTCAAACTGACAAAGGTGTTCAAGGGAAACAATAGAAGCCTGAACTAGGAATGTCACAGAATGTAACAATCACATTCTGAACAAATAGTATTAAATCGACAATACTCACTCAATTTAACCTTTGCATATTACACAAAACAGAATGTTGCTATTTAAATCTAAAAACTTTCAGTATATGTCATAAAATGGCAATATATGAATATGGAAAGGGAACTTGTAATCATTAATCACAATAAGTGAATTTGTTGTTTTTAACCTATAATTTCACTCATTTTATAATAAGAAATGACAGATATGAAAATCCTTATGTGTAGGAAATGGGGGGAAGAGGGATGAACTGATAATTAAAATTCACTAAATTTCATCAATGTTTACATAAAACAAACCTGATGCTTTAAGTAAGTTAGCAACAAAGTGATTAATTAAATGCTGGTAAACAATGAAATATAACTTCTGATATATCCAGTAAAATACATTGTATTATAAACATTAGGTATAAATATTATTACCATCTATATATATATATATATATATATATATATATATATATATATATATATATATATATATGCATATATATATATATATATATATACATTAAGTAATAAGTTTTGAAAGACTTCATCAATAAGTGTGAATATGTTAAATAATTGTGTGCTATAATCTTTTACTAAGGTTTTATATATGATACTTCCTACTTTACTATGATTGAATTGCTTATCATCTATCTTTCATTGCTTATACAATAAGTAGACATTTATATTGTATTAGAATTCTGTCTGATCTACAATAGTACTATATCTGTTCAAAATAGTATAAATATTGTGTATTCCTATTACAAATATTCTCCATGTGATAATTCAATTTATGGAGCTCAAATGTTCTGGATTGTCAAGGTATGAGTGATAATCTGATGGATTTAGGTTTATCCATCAGATTAGGAATGATTTTCATTCCATGGCTAGTGTGGATCTTAGTTTTGTTAACATTTATTAATTTAAATTTATTTCACAAAAACATTTTAGTATGCCTGACCAAAACATTATTTTATTGGTAAACACTCAAAGTATAAAACTTATAATTTCCTTTAAAAGCTCAAACATATACTTTACAGTTATCAGAGGAAAATGTTTAACAGTCACAATAAAACAAAAAATACATAGTCTAAATAACCTAAGATGGATTTAACTTTATTATCTTTAAATACCAATGGCTTAAACAATCCTAGAAAGAGATCAAATGTACTGAAATATTTAAAACTGAACAAAGCACAAATTGTCTTCCTTCAAGAAACTCATTTCAAAACAAATGACAATTACAAATGGAATCCTAAGGAATATATGATATTGGCACAATCCACTTATAAGACAAAGACAAAAGGGGTAACAATTTTATGGAAAACAAATGTGATTAACCCAGAAATCATTTCTAAGTATGAAGATAAAGAAGGCCTTATGGCATTAATCATAGTTAAATATAATAACAGAATATGGACCCTAGCCAATCTTTACTGGTTCCCAGGCATTTGATCAGAAACTGTTAAAAAACACTTGGATTTCATTTCCAATAATTATAAAGGCCTCCCAGTGGTCATGTGGGTTTCCTCCGGGTGCTCTGGCTTCCTCCCACATCCCAAAGACATGCAGTAGGTGGATTGGACACTCTAAATTGGCCCTAGGTGTGAGTGTGTGCATGTGTGTGCCTTCTGTGGAAGGTTGGGCGCCGGGCTGGCAACTCAACACCGTAAAACCCCACTGCCAATCATGAGTGGACAAATGATCCGCTGTGGCAACCCCTAACCGGGAAAAGCCGAAAGAAGAAAAAGAAGAAGATAAAGGCAACTTAATATTAGGAGGAGATTTTAACTGTATATTTGATATTTTGAGACTACAAATAAAAGACTGCTGCTTACATCTGCTGTATCAAAAGCTTTAAACAAGTGGGTAGAATCATTTCATCTTGTAGATACTTTCAAATTTAAAGAAGATAAATCTTTGCTGTTTTCCCATGAAGATCATAGCTTTGGTACCCAAACTAGAATAGAAAAAATATTTGCTGCCCATGATTTGCACTCTAAAATCATTAATTTCTCAATCACTCCCTGCCCCTTTTCAGACCACAATTCAGTGAAACTAAAACTTCAAAATGGGTACAAACCATTAATCTTTAACTCCAGAATTCCAGCATATATAAGTAAAATTAAAGAGTTCAAACCCTGGTTATTATCCAAATTACAGTTCTTCTTAGATATTAAGTACACCACAGAGATAAATAAAATTATGATATGGGACTCATTAAAAGCTTACATATATGGTAAAACCTTAACTTGGTATAAAAAAAAATCAGAGAATGGGATTCTGAATTATTGGAGCTACAATCCAAACTTTTGTCAGTAAAAGCTGAAAAAATCGAAATCATTTGGGGATGAAAAAGAAAGTAGAAGTATTAAACAATAACTACAATGAAATTCTAACACATAAAACTAGTTTAGCTTTAGGAAAACTAAAAACGAATACCTTGGCCACTTCTCCCAAATATCTACATAATTTATCCACAAGAATCAAAATACAATCAAAAGCTAATAACATTAAAAGTATATTCCATGAAAAGGTATGGAAAAATGTCTCAGATATAGGTGACATTCTTGATGCCTGTAGAAATCACTATAGGGAACATTTTCAAAAAGAAAATATACATATCGGTCAATTAAAGCTAAATGAAATATGTTCTAATATAAAAAAATACCAGAAAAAGTAAAACTAGATCTTCAAGTACCCATATCCTGCAAAGAAATTACAGATACAATAAAAGAGGGTAAAATAATAAAGCTCCAGGTATAGATGGCATAATTATGGAAATATAAAAACATTTTCCTTCAAAGATACTATCCCTCTTCCATAAAACATAATTAGAAATTCAGTCACAAGTTTTAATGCCACTCTCTTGGAGACATTCCTTAATCACACCAATCCTAAAGGAAAACAAATCCCCAAACCTTTATACCTCATATAGACCTATATCATTATTAAATAATGACTATAAGATATTTATGACAATATTAACTAACAGAATGAAAATACCACTATCTAAAACAATAAATAATGATCAAACTGGATTTATATATCATAGACACAAACTTGACAATATCAAAAGGATAAGTTCTCTTACAGATTATATTAATAAAAAAAATAAAGAAACACTCATAATTGGCTTAGATATAGGGAAAGCCTTTGATTCCCTAAATTGGGACTATTTATTCAAAATTCTGGTGTTATTTGA
This sequence comes from Protopterus annectens, assembly GCF_019279795.1. Classification (NCBI taxonomy): domain Eukaryota; kingdom Metazoa; phylum Chordata; order Ceratodontiformes; family Protopteridae; genus Protopterus; species Protopterus annectens. The sequence goes on from NC_056746.1 coordinate 1,167,685,776, forward strand.
ATTTCCTCCTTCCTTTGTTCATCTACTAAAGAATATATATACAAATAATTTAGCGTATGTTAAGCTAGGTCCTTTCACCTCTGAATCTATACATATAACAAAGGGTACTAAACAAGGATGTCCCATGTCATCGATTCCATTTGCTTTAGCTATTGAAATATTGGCAGAGTCAATATGTAACAATACAAAAATCAAAGGAGTAGATGTTTATGAACAATACAATTCTAAAGTAATGCTCTTTGCTGGTGACATATTATTAACATTATCCAATACAAAAGAGACATTAGAAGAATTAGATATTTTATTTGACACATTTACAGGACTTCAGGACTACACTTCAATAAATCAAAATCAAAAATTTTCTTTTTAAATAAAAAAAAAAAGAATTGCAGATGAAGGGGAAATCACATTATAGGGAAACAAGAATTTACCTTAAAATATCTAGGAATTGATTTATGCAAGGATAATAATGAATTAGTCTCAAAAATCTGCAATAATATCATCAATACAATTAAAATCTCTGTGGAAAAGTGGAACAAAATAATATTAACATTTGAAGATAGACTACAGTTAATAAAAATTGTTTTACTAGCTAAGATTCTATATATAGCTTTGGCAGTACAACTGTTAACAGAAAGGAATACACTCGAAGAAATAAACTCATGCCTAATAAAATTTTTATGGTTTCCAAAAGAAACAGAATAGCTTTAATACATCATATCAGAAAATGGAAACAGGGAGGATTAAACTTTCCTGATATATAAACATATATAAAAGCATCAATATCTAAAACAATCTCAGATTGGATAAGTCCAAATTATTCTGCAAATTGAAAAGACTAACTGTAATATCAATAAATGAATTTGATTTACAAAAAAAAAAATTCAAAAACAGATAAAAACAATTTGCCTTGGCACATATTATGTATTAGTATGCAATATAACATAACTAAGTCTTTATCATTCTTATAAGAAAAGCGCAGTCCAGGTCTGAACTGTCTGCAAACAGCTAAAGTTAACTTTGAACCTAACACCACTCTTAAGTATTCAACTGCGGTACCACCTTTATCATTCTTATAAGAAAAGTGCAGTCCGGGTCTGAACTGTCTGCAAACAGCTAAAGTTAACTTTGAACCTAACACCACTCTTAAGTATTCAACTGCGGTACCACCTTTATCAATCTTATAAGAAAAGCGTGGTCCGGTTCTGAACTGTCTGCAAACAGCTAAAGTTAACTTTGAACCTAACACCACTCTTAAGTATTCAACTGAGGTACCACCTTTATCATTCCTATAAGAAAAGTGCAGTCCGGGTCAGAACTGTCTGCAAACAGCTAGAGTTAACTTTGAACCTAACACCACTCTTAAGTATTCAACTGCAGTACCACCTTTATCATTCTTATAAGAAAAGAGCAGTCCGGGTCTGAACTGTCTGCAAACAGCTAAAGTTAACTTTAAGTATGTGTCTACCTGTTTGAGCCAATATTCATTTTCCCCTGGAGAGCACTCTGCTTTGGCTTGTAAGCAGCCCCCCCCCCCCCACACACACACACACACACACACACTCATCTTCCACTTTCTCTCTTATTCCCTTCTATTAGCAAATAGTATCCATAACTGATCAATACTGTGTGTTTGTTAATTTAAACTGAGACCACAGTAGTGTAGTGATACAAGGTTATCCTGTTTTTCCACCTGAGAAATGGTTAAGAAATGATTTACAGTTTCAGAGCAGTCCTTGGTCATTTGTGATTGTTTCTTAAACACAAACTTGTCTTTGCTTTGGCTCATTAGCAGCAGTACAAAGAACTGCCTGCTCACACCCTTGTTCTCCCCTCCCCCTTCCCTGTTTATTACCTTAAGACAATCCCAAAGTTAATAAATATTACCTGTGGCAGGCACCATTTTTAAAACTACAACCACCCTTGTCACTATCATATGTTCATTTATCAGTTAACTCTGTTACCTGATTGTTTCCAGCCCCCTCATAAGAGCAACTAACAGGGTCTCTACCCACTTCGCTCCCCACCCTGGCCCCTATTCCCTCCCACCCCCAGTGGTCCCACATTTATTACACTCACAAACCCCTCCCATCTTTCCAGTAGCCAACCACAGCGCTAACCCAACACTACCTCCTCCATCTTCCCACTACTATCACACCTCTTCAACTAACATGTACAAGCATACCTTACCTATGCTCACTGCATACACTCTCCTTGCATATCTTACATCCTACCAAAGCTCCATCATTTCTCCACTCAACCACTACCACTGTACTACTACTCACACCACCACTCATGTCTCACCCTCACTCAGCTCCCCTCCCACCAACTCAAGAAACATCCCTATGCACCCCCCACATATTCTACCAACTATATTACTCAAACATAAAGCATCCCTAGAACTTAGCACAGTAATCCTCCCACCATACCTTTTACCCAAAGAGCACAATCATAAAGTTTCCCTTATAAACAAACACATTCAAAAACTGAGAAAACTAACAACCTTATGCATATCTAAACTAACCCTAAGTGGAGATATCCACCCCAACCCTGGCCCTACCATATCCAACCCCAATCCTCATAATCAGACTAGAAACCACAACTTCTCCCATATTACATCCAATAGAAAGCCAAGTGACTTCCTTCTACTAAGCCTAAATATTAGAAGTATATCCAACAAAGTCCATGAACTCCATGCCACCATAGACTTGTACTCCCCAGATATAGTCATCCTGACAGAAACCTGGCTAAAACCTCACATTACCAGTGAGCAAATACTCCCTACAGGTTATGGCATACTAAGAGTAGACCGGCTAAACAAGAAAGGCGGTGTAGCTATAATATTTAAACAGCATCTAAACATCCAGATCTTAAAATCATCAGCTCCACAAATAGGCAATGAAGAAATAATATTTACCAAACTCAAAATAAACCAAAACAAAACCATCAACATAATTGGATGCTACTTCCCACCTGGCCAAAACATCCCTCCACTAGAAAACCTCCTCAGCTGGTCTACCCACCATCTCCCCCAAGAAACTATAATTTTAGGTGATTTCAATATTGACTGGCAATCCTGTTCTGGCAACCATCCAACCCATCATGTAAACCTTCATGGCTTCACCCAACTAGTCCAGTCACCAACCAGGATAAATAAAAACTCTAGCAAGCACACTACCCTGGACTATATAACAATCATATATAACAGGGTGCTTATCAGATAGCCTCAGTGATCACTCCCCAACATTCCTACTCAAAAAATACCTATACCAAGCTAAACCTGTCATCTACCGTCAAATACGTAAAAAACTAAACTTTAACCCACTCATATTCATCTCATCCCTCAATGAATGTAACTGGCATCCTCTAAAGTACCTCAGTCTTGATGATGTAGTTGAATTTTTTAATACTACCTTCCTGAGCATCCTTAATTACCATGCCCCATAAGACTTTCCAGAATCAAAGCACAACCCTCCCCATGGCTACAGAAAACCACTAAGTCAGAAATGAAAAACAGGGATAAAGCCTGAGAGCACTGCCGCAAAACCAAAACCCCCTCAACTAGACAGAAATTCCTAGAACTACGCAATAGAGTCAAAAAGCTAATAAAACAGGACAAATTCCAATACTACCAGTCTGCCCTAGACTCCTCCCAACACAGCCCCAAACAATTCTGGTCCTCCATAAACTCCATCCTCCACTGAGGTAAAGTCAGTACCCCTCCTCCTACCATCCTTCACTCCTCAGAAAATATTGCTACCTCATTCAACACACACTTCACACAAACCATACTATCACTAGCTAAACAACACAGCCCCCTCCCAACCCACACCTTCAACTAGTAATCTCCCCACTGCCTTCTCTTTTTCTCCTGTACCTACCTCCAACATAAAAAAACTCTTAACTAAACTTAAGACCACCAGATTAGCAGCAGACATCCTCCCAACTGAATACCTACAAATCGGAGCTGATGCTCTGGCCTACCTAATATCCATCTTGATTAACCGATCTCTGTCAGAAAGTTACGTTACCACACTCTGGAAAGTATCACATATAATTCCCCTCCACAAAGGCGGACCCTCCACAGAACTAACCAGTTATCGCCCCATAGCTATTTTCTCTCCACTCTCCAAAATACTAGAGAGATGCATACACTCTCAGGTCTCAGACTACCTCCTTACTAACAACCTCCTTTCCAATACTCAGCATGGTTTCCGACCAAACCATAGCACCACCACTGCCTTACTCTCCTTTATTAACACTATCCTTCAGCATAAAAACAATGGCTATTTCTTCTCTGCTACTTTCCTAGACCTATCTAAAGCATTTGACATGGTCCTACACAAACAACTTATCTCTGTCCTCAATAACCTATCCTTCTAACAATCAGTCACCAACTGGGTTCAGAGTTATCTGTCTGAACACCAACAATCCGTTGTATGGCAGAATGACATATCTCCCCAACTACCTGTCTCCATAGGGGTTCCCCAAGGATCCATCCTTGGACCCCTACACTTCTCTGTTTTCATCAATAATCTAGCCTCTGCCACCAAACATGGCACACTCATACAATATGCAGATGACTCAACCATCATCTGCTTAGCCCCGTCCCTACCCAAACTGCAAAAAGTCACACAGGAAGCCTTTTCCTCTGTTGAAACTTGGTTATCCGATGCCCAATTAATACTCAACCCAAACAAAACTAAACTACTCATCTTCCAACCCACCAAACATACTCAAAACAACTCTCACTTTAACATCACAGCAAAAGACAACAACACTGTATACCCAACTGAACACACCAAATTGCTAGGACTGGAAATAGACAATAAACTAAAATTTGACATTCACATATCCATGACCATAAAAAAAGTCCACAAAAAACTAGGAGCGCTGTACAGAAATAAGCAACTTCTCACCAAAGCAGCAAAGCTTTCAATAGCAAATTCCCACCTTATCTCCACCCTACTTTATGTCTTTCCAATATATACCAACCTAATGCAATGCGATCTAAACAAGCTAGAGACCTGCTACAACAAAATCACCAAATTCGCCACAGGGGCATCCTACCGTAGTCACCACTGTCTCTCACTTGCTGAACTGGGCTGGCTTGAACTCCCTCACCTCCTTCAATGGTATCAACTCTCACTCGCCCACAAACTAATAAGCCATCCACTAAATGTCCCATCCCTCCAGAATCTACTCCAACCCTATCGCACCACCAGACCACTAAGATCCAGCAAAAAAATCACTTGCAGATCACTAAAGCCAATAACTCTGCTGGTGAAGCACTATTCTCTTGCACCATAGCCAAATTATAGAACTCCCTCCCAGCCACAATTACCTCCATACCATCATGCACCCACTTCAAAACTTTACTAAAAGCACACCTAAAAACTTGCTGGCTATGCCCTTGCAACTCCCACTCTAATATCAACCTCCCCATCCAACCACTACCTTTCTTTCCACTCCACTAACTACCTTGATTATAGCAAGCTCAGATGCTCATAAGCCAGTACTTATTATACAGCAGGAACTTCTTTTTGTAACATTTGTTAATGTCTGTTATGTACTTCACAAATAAGGATTCTAGTTGTCTACTGATGTACTATGTTCTTCATCTGTAAATATGTTGTAAGTAATTGCTATGTAAATTGTTAATCGCTATGTAATCCAATGAAACTACTGTCTGTTTATTTTAACTGTGGAGCTTTTCTCCCCGGGCCTCCGCTGAAAATGGACCTACGTCCAGTCGGACACTCCCAGTCAACAAATATAAATAAATAAATAAATAAATAAATAAATAAATAAAATAAATAAGTCTACTAAAACTCATATGATTAATTATTACATTGACTCATTTAAGAAAATTATTAATGCAAATATAGATTTAAAAATCTGGTTTGATCTTTTAACACCTTTCAAAGTTACAAAAAGCTGTCCACATAAAATATACAGAGAAATAATTAATTCATGGGAACAGAAGCATTTGTTTGTTGGTTTCAGTGTATCAAAGAACAAAAATTTCTGGATATGCAAACAATAGAAACAACATACAAAATTCCACAACAGTAGTGTCTAGCTATGCAAAAAATTCTGTTGTATTCGCAAGATTTATGCAGAATAATTAGTAATTCTTCATTTAAAGAAATACCTAAACTTACGAAATACCTGTATGAAATCATAGTAATGATTGTGACATGGGAAATAGTATTTCAAAATGTTACAAGATATTGATAAATTATAAAACAACACCCAAATCCTCATATTAGAATTATATAACAAAAGGACACTCATTACAGCTAACTGAAAAAATTAAATCAAATATTTTATTATCAATAAAACATACATCCTTTACACAATACTGGAAAGGTTTTAATTGGAAATGCTTGCACAGAGCATTCTTAACTCCAGATAGAATTACTAAAATTAATTCTTCCACAAAGGGAATATGTTGGAGGTGTGAGCAAATACACAATGCAGATTGGAATCACATTTTTTCGACTGTGTTAAAATTAAGCCATTTTGGAATGGTATTAAAAACTTTTTACAAGCTTTATTTAATGGATTGTTTAACTTATCTAAAGCTCTAGTATTATTAAATGTGTACGAAGGTCCTCATTTGAATGAGTTAAATATGTATCTAGTTTGGACAATACTTGCAATCTCAAGGAAGTGTATAACAAGAAGATGGAATACAAACACAATACTGACTTTGGAAGACTTCTACAGCTTACTGAAAACCACAGCATAGCTGTAAATTAAAATCAAAGAATTAAGGATTCATCCTAAGCCACTTATTAGCACTCCATGGAAAAAAGTCTTATTAATTGACACTTTACAATAACTGAACAGATACACTGTGATAACTGGATAGTTATACCTATAAAGTAATTGTATATACTATGCTCTGTCTAGTGTCAGGCTGATGTAAACATTGTACATAGTTATTTAAGATATTATATACAAATACTACGGAATTTATTCAACTGTATTTGAAAAATAAAACATTTTTGAGAAAAAAAAGATCCTCCATTTGATTTGCCATTTGACTTGAAATTCTGGATCCTTTTGGTAGTTTGCTTAATCCAGATCATTGAACATTCTTTCAAATGAAAAGAAAAAATTAAGTTGACTCCATTAAACAGGTACGCATCTCAAATCCCCATGCAGACACTTCACACCCACATGCATTTAGAGATTTGGGCCTATATCACTTTGTCGAATGCTTTATTCATCAGATCACTATTAATCAAACTCACAAGTGAAAGCTCATTTAAGCAAATGATTGTTTCAGCAAACATTCTCCGAGAAAAAAAATTAGTGGGCTAGCTACTGACTGTAACAAACACTACAGAATGTAAAACTCTACAGTAAAGTGGGAGGCTTCACCACCCACATACTCCATACCTAAATATACCAACTCTGAGATCATACTACAGTGGGGAAAAGGGCTAATTCCCAATGACGGCCAACTATTTATTTTCTCTGAAAAAAAAATTGCTGAAACAATCATTTGCTTAAATGAGGTTTTGCTTAAGTGAGTTCAATTAATAGTGATTCACTGAATAACGCATTCAACAAAGTGATATACATCCAGAGATTTACTGTAATCATCTCAAAGTTGCTGCATCTCGAGATAAGGGTAAGGAGATTACTGCAATAACCTTATTTGAGGGATCATTGATTTGGCCATCTGTGCATTATTATCACACAGTCAGCCATTTCAGATCTATTTTATTGCTTTCTAATCTAAGTTGCCTTTGTTTTATTAGACACAGGCATCTTCACCTATTGGTGACATGGATGGACCATATCATCTGAGAAATGCAGATGTCCTTATTTGTTTGCTTTTAATTCTTATGTTATTCTTTTGTTAATCAGGTCAAGCATATTAAGCACAGGTGGTCCTTTTCAGATGAAATGCTGGAGCTAACTTTGTTTATTCTTACACAATTTGCAAGGAAAGTTTGATGGAATCAAACCTATGACTACTTGATAAGGCTTGTTAGCAGGTCATAGCCTTATGGTCACCCTAATTCCATTTGGGTTTATGATTAGGGAGTCAGATGATGTTTATTTACTAAAACATGGATTTTTACTGGGTTTCAGTATAGTTAATTGTTTGCATTTGTAGATGACAGCCTGATTTGCTGTGGCCAAGAATAGTTTGCATGAAGAAGGTTGTTGTTTATGTAGTACATAGTCCTTAGAGGAAGAGGAATAGTCCCACCCTGCCATCACCAGCTGCCTACACACACACACACATACACACACACACACACACACACACACACACACACACACACACACACACACACACACACACACACACACAGACCAATTTTTGTCTTGCCTAAGAGGACAGCGAAGTGAAAAGCTGGATTCTTTATCTGGTGTTTTGTTTGATAACCAGATTTTAACATCAGTAGCCATTCTGGGATTTGAGAATAATATGATGGCATCACTTTCAGTGCATATCATGAAGAGTTTGCTGGTACTTTTGGAGGCAGTCACAGAAGTGTACAGTATAGCTTGCTGAAACTGAAGAAAAGAAAGTGGAAATAAATGGGCTGATATGGGTTGGAAATCATTCAAACCAGTTAAACGGTGAAGTTTCACACCATATTGTATCATGCATTATCCCTGTTTAGAGCAGTTTATGCCATAGAGGAGATACATCTTGTTAATGATGACACTTGGGGGAGTCAGGATAATCCTGCTCCCATTAGGCAGAAAGGTACTTATCTGTATGACTAATGATTACCCAGCTGTAGGAAGAATTATGCAACTGTGGAAATCATAATGTTGTTATTGTCTCAGTACAGTTAGAAAGAAAGACTAACTGCAATTCTGTAGGTTTGGTTTATTTGACTTTGTGCATACTAATGATTATTACATAAGTATGACTACTAATAAATTATAGAGTAGAATTAGAGAGTATTATTATAATATAAAAAGAAGGATATAAATAACGGTCTATATCGACACATCTTAAAATGTGCTTATTAAAAGAGATTTTTGTTTGTGATGATAGACTACAAACCTTCTGACTATAATGGCAGAGATTATAAGAATAGGTTTGACAAAAAACAGAAGCAAAATGTCAGACTGAGCTAGGATCAGATAAATATCTAGGAATGGGTTTGTAATTAAGTATATACATATTTTTATTAGTATTTATTTGTGTTTACTAATTGGGTGGCTGCGGTGGTGCAGCGGTTAGCATTGCTGCTTCACAGCAAGAGGTTATCTGGTTCAGTTTTCGGCTGGGGTGCCTTCTGTGCGGAGTCTGCATGTCCTCCCTGTGGTCACGTGGGTTTCCTCTGGGTGCTCCGGTTTCCTCCCACATCCCAAAGACATGCTGTAGGTGGATTGGACACTCTAAATTGGCCCTTGCCATGAGTGTGTGCATGCATGTGTGTGCCTTCTGTGGAAAGTTGGGCGTCGGACTGGCAACTCGACACTGTAAAACTCCTCTGCCAATCATGAGAGGGCAGGTGATCCACTGTGGCGACCCCTAACTGGGGAAAGCCTAAAGAAGAAGAAGATTTATGTTTACTAATTATGTTTTTCATTATATTATTGATATATGTATTTAAATGTATTGTGAGATACTGTTTGTATTCTGATGAAGTCTTGCATACCTGGAAACGAAATGCCTAAAAATAACTTTTGCCAATGTAAATTTCCTGTCAGTGTTCAGTTTATTAATGTTTTTGTTTTGTTAGAAAGACTAAAATATTGCAGTGAGGACAGCAAGATGCATATTTTTGCATATTTTAACACTCATGACACCTGGATCTTGAACCATGTAGTGAACATTCATATCAATTTGTTCAAGGGACATAAACAGACTACCACACAAATTGGGCTGTCTTTGTTGAATGGGACAAAGTATCAATAACATGCATTCTACTTGCACAGTTCTGAATATCTACTTAAGCCTGCATAAACTGACATGCAAAATAACCAGACATTATAACATGTCCCTTTTGTGCATTCAGCAGAACAACTGAAGCATGCCACTTGTTTGGAGTCAGTTTAGTCAGGGCATGTAGCATTATGTATGCAGATATATGCTTATATACCCCCTTTTACTGCTGTATGCATGTTGAAACTTTCTGTATGTAGTGTTAATGGTGCAGTGCAGGTGGGGTTAGTTTTTTTTGAGGGGGAGTTTGTATTTTTTTTTAGGTTTTCCTTGGTTATGCTGGTTACTGTTTTGTGCCATTCGTTTTACATGCAGCTGCAGTTCCATTTTACTTTTCCTTGTAGTGACATACTGCTGAAGGGATATGGGTGCAGATAGCCAGTCTCATGGCGTTTGCCTTTACTTATGCAATAATAGAGTTAGTACATGTAAGTGAGGTAGGTGGGTTAGCCCTCATATGGAGTTTGGAGGTGGATGGGGTACTTGCCCCACCGCAGAATGCACATTTTTTTCACATTGGTGGTACATCAGTGTTGCTTGCTTGCTTGTGTTCATGAACATGATGTTTGTCATTGGTATTTGACAAGAACACTAGAGAAGGTCTAGAGATGGAACAGACTTATGCATTTGTGAATTCTTGATATATGTGGGTGAGAAGAGATTACAGTTCTGCGGTGCTAGACTAGTAATCCACAAGGTGAGTGATTAAATAGTTACAGAAGGATGACCTCTCACAGGTGCTTGTTAATTCTAACCACATTTGGTAATACAATTAGAGAATATTGTCTGTGTTGTGTCTGCAGATATTATGACCATCCTTCGCCACATGTCTAGCCCACCCCTGGTGTCACTGACTGTTGCTCAGGAGGCCAGGAAATGCCATGTCCTGAGCACTCACATTGTGCTAAACATATTCAGCACTAATCTAAATCCTAAATCTTGCTGTTCTGCATTAAAATATATGGCAGTTTCGATGCTAAAGAGCTGCATAGTGCAAGTATTCACAGCATGCTATGTGAAGAATCCAACAGCAGACTACCCAGGCAAAATGTACTGCAGCTTAACATAGAAAAGGTTGGTGAGTAGGGGTGGGCAGGGCAACTTATGAAATTATAGCCCAGTAGGGCTTTTATCACCCAGCTGCAACACAGAACCTCTTTGGACATACGATTGCCAGTGAAAAATAATCCCGGGGGTGCAGATTGCAGTATGTGGTGATTTACCACTAGTAAACTTAAAAAACACCAGTCATAAGTCACAAAAGAGGAAAACTCACAAAACATGGGTTCCCAAAAAGGCACTGTGATTTGATATTACTGCCCACTTCTTAACTTCATGCAGAGAACCAATGTTTGGAGAATATTACTGAGGATACAAAAATTATAGTTAATGTTATCTTTTGCTGTCTAAGCTGACTGAATGCATCCCTAAAAACAAATGCATTTACTTTTAGGGGAAAGACCAGTAAGCCTTTATTATAAGCACCACACTTTCAGTCTGTTGCACCAAAGCTTTGTTGCTGTGCTACAGAGACCTGCTGTACAGAACAACACCCACATGTATTTTCCCATAAAGCCGCTTTTTCAAATTTATATAGCAGCAGTTTCAGTGCCCTGTACTAGGATGTATCACTTTATGTAGATCACAGCATGTAGAAGACAGGAATGTGCTCCCATCATGCACTTGGGTTATCTGTAAGAATGTCTGCAAAGTGTACAGGAGGCATTTTTCCAGGTAGTAGTTACAGCTTGCCAAATATTAAAGGGAGTTGGTTTCCGATTCTTTTGCCAAAACCTCAGTCTGCCAAGTGGATCATAGGAAAAATATGGTTGTAAAGGCCATCAGATAAGTATTTTTGAAACATATTTGAATCTGAAGAGCTAACAGATGTGCTGCTCTTAGGATCTGTTTTTACTTGCTTGAAAGGGTAATGCAAAAATTAAAAACACCCATCTTCAATTAATAAACAGGTTATGAAATAGCAATATTGTAAAAGGTAATAAAAACAACCTTGTGATACATCCTGTCTGTGTGACCAGAACATTGAGGCAAACGCTGTCTGTGCATTTCACTGGTAAATAGTGTGCTGGCTCTAGTTTCCCAGAAGTCCACATATTATCTATCCTTAAATGCATCTTATATATTATTGGAAGTCTCTGATTTTTTTACATGCATTGCCACCAGAATGCTGCTCTGTTTGTCAGCCACTGTCTTTTGGGGGGAGGGGGGACTCGGCTACCTCTGTGCATTTGTCCCCAACACCTATATACCTTACTTTTTATCACATTCCATTTAGTGGGAGATGCAGCCCTCAGGATTGCTGGCTGCTTTACCTCTAAGATGTACATAATAGGTTCTTATAGTTGTCTTTTTATCGATATCTATTCTCATTCCAGCTGCCATTCGAGAACCAGGCTTTGTTACTTCTCCTCTGTCCCCAGCATGGTCCAAACTTCAACCCCAGTGACCACCATTGTGGGAACTTCTACCCTCTTGGCATTTGCTTTGGAGGGATATGGGTGCCCATCTGAGTTTAGAATGCTTGAAGTTGTATATTTTAACCCTACTCTACCCAGCCTTCAGTATCCAATGTTCCTCATGTATGTACATTCCTAAATACAGTCAGCCCAAATACCCTTAGGAGGCTGCTAAGCACTGTTTGAAATGCAACAGCTTAGCTACTACTGCCTGTCATGGTTCCACTAATGACAGAGCTGTTTCAAACAACTTCAAACCCTCTGTCCAGGGTGAAGGACAGAGCTGTCTGTCAGTTGCTAAAGACTATGGCCTTCCAGATGATCATTCAATATGGGATGCCAAGACACATGTACATGTGGGCCAGCTTTCTTCAGTCTGGTTTTGTATGGCTTTTGCTGAAGACTGTTTTCCAGCTTACATGTACTCCAGCATACTTATTGTATGAACAGAGGGGTAACAGCTTCTTAATTTATACTGCTAATTCCTCCTTCTGTTCACACCAGTGTTGTTGAAACTTTTCTTGCTACCCTCTCAAATAGTTTGCCTGATTTTAGCCCATCTGAGAAGAGTATACCTGGTCCTTTTTCAGTTTTTCTGTTCTTCACAGTAGTAACCCCTTTTGTCTAGTCTTTCTGCTGTATACCATTTCATAGATCTCTTGTCTTGCACCTTTGTATGGTGAATCTAAGTTAAATAAATTTGTTATACTTCTGTCTGTATTCTCAGCGCTGAAAAGTGAAAATGCTTCTTTCTGTACTCTTCAGTGCTATTTCTGTTATGACTGGCCTGGTCCATGTACCAAAGCCTGCAGTAACTCAATCTTAGCATTGTATTTTTGTGGACTTTTTAATTTAAGTTAAATTTAACTCCATTCTCCTTTATTCAGCTCATATCCTCTATCCTTTATAACCTCTATCCCCTTCAAGACAATAAATCTTTCTACCACTCCTCAGTTACTTTCCTGTCTTAATCCTCACTTTACAAGGGTATTTGTTTTTATGTGTTTTAATTTGTTATTTGGGATATTTTGCAATTACCCTAATGAAAATGGACATCAATAGGTTTAACTTTACCTCGTGGTTTAGTCAGCTTAGTCAAATCTGCTATGTGCTATGTGTATCCATAGGTCAAAACAAGGAATCATTATCTATATCATATTGGTTTGGCTTTAAATTCTTTATTGAATGACTTCAAATAAAAAAAAAAAAAAACAACATTTCAATTTTTCTGACCTTCCCACTTTATCTATCTCCTTCAAATACTCTCCACCACTCTTATAATGAGGTTCTTTATCAGTACGTACCCTAGTATTCTTACCTTCAGTATTCATGACTCATCAGCTCCACAATGCCTCTCACTCTCTTCTAGTTTTAATTATTATCTACCTAATGACTCATTTCACACTCCTTACCTCAATTTTATTTATTGCTAACATCTATACATTAACCCTCTTGACCCATGTCTTATAAGTCGTATCTAATGTCTGCTTGCCACATATATTACACATGAACTGTTTGCAATCTAAATGTTTTATACTTACAATTTAATATACTGTATAATGTCACCTGTTTTATCTTTGCATATTGTTACTACAGAACAATTACTGGTTTGTATCTACATATGTTAAGAACTAGCTATGTAATATAACTTCAAAAAATTGTTTTATCATGACTGTTTTAAACGTATCTGGTGGAGCTTTTCTCCCCAGGCCTCCTCTGAAAATGGGTTTTGCCCAGTTCAACTTTCCTGTTCAAGAAAGATGAATAAATAAATTAATTTAATTTATCAATTTGTTAACCGGATAAGTGGTCATAGAACCTTTTACAGTGTCATATGTTCATAGGTAAGTATCAGGCCATTTTAAGTCTAGCCAATTTCATTTTTTATGCTCTTGTTAACCTATCCCATTTAGTTAGAGACTGGCCTTACCCATCCCATGGTTGATAATTATATATTACCCATGATAAGAATAACTGTGAACAAATCATAGATAATGTGAAGGAACCCATGCATGGCATAAAGAATTTAGGAGCTCCTTCTGTCAGTTAGTAGTACAGGGAGCAGTCCTGGGGTAAATTTTCTATTTTCTATCCATAGATTCAAGATGTGCTTGAATATGGACAGGGATGAACTTTGTTTTATGTGGATGGAGAGTCTACTGCAGAGTAGTATATCCTCTGTGAGATGTAGCTTTTCCCTTCAAGCCATTCTGTTGATGTTGCAGAAGAGGTTTAGATCCCTAGACTGTATTTCTGATGCCGTTTGACTTGCTGATCAGTATTGGGTCAGAGAACGCCTTGTATGACAGACGCAGGTCACCTATTAGCAGTATGTAGGATACTGAGTATAGTGACAGGGTTGGAGTCAGTCCATGCAGGACATGTTGTTTAGGCCTTGTATCCTTTTAATAATGTATCTCTGTGGCCATTCCAGTTGTTGCATGTGTCTGGATAGATATGTGCCAAAAGGGGCATTATATTCAATGATTGGCCTAATGAGGTTTGTGTAAAAGGGAGATAATGACATCCCTAGATCTAGACACAGTCCCTTTGGTTATAAACAGTGCATTGTAGAAGGAATTTCTTACAACAATGGAAACATGATGATCAAAAGTTAGGCCACTGTTCACATAAGTTCCCAACCCCTGAACAAGTGGGTCAGTTCTAAAGGATGTATTGTTAATGTGGTAGTTATCATGGTCTTCATCCATGATCTTAGATAGATAGATAAATATGCACATTTAGAGAAGCTGATCACCCATAATATTTCTGACAGGTAGAAGGAAACTGAAGTACCCAGAGAAAACCCATGTAGACATCATACAGTGGCCAAATATTAGGACTGAAGCCCATACACTGTTGCTGTGATGCAGAGATCTTTCTACTGAATCAGTGTGCTTCTGTTTCATATTATCCCATTAATACAGTTAACAGAAAAATGTTAACACTTAGTGCAAATACTAATCATAGATGATGTTTAATATTGTCAAATACTAATCATAGATGATGTTTAATATTTCCCATAACTAGCTGATACTTTATCAAAAATATTCAAAGGATTATCACACCACAGTGTATTTCAGGGTAGAATCTCTACAAATGAGGATCAGATTCATAAAAAGGACATGTATTAATGTACAGTCCCATTTAGCAGCCAGCCATCACTGTTTTCTGCAGTGCTCATTGCATGTCCACCATCTGACCTGCAGCAATGGCATCCTAGAGCGCTGCAGTAAAACACACAGGGTAGTGACAAAAAATCAGTTTTACTCAGACTCACACTGGTACAACAGCTCATGGATGGGACTGATGCAGGTCAGATGTTGCAGTAATTTGAGGTGTTGCTCATTTGGTAAATATGCAAACATCTAACACTAGTCAGTGGCATGATGTAGAGGAATAAAGATCTAACTATGGCTCACATTACCTGGGTTCAATTATCAGTTCAGGTGTCTGAGGTGCAGCCAAAAAGGGATTATCCTGGGAGGGAGGGCATTTTTCTCAATGTTCCCTACAGAGAATTGTGATCCATCGACTGAATCATCTTTTGGACATACAACAGGTGAATGCAGGGGGAAACTAAGGTGTAGGTCAAAAATGAAAAAAATTCCAAATAGAAGTAGTGAATGACATGACCCCAAAGTGTGCCCTTAGGTTCTACAACAGACCCAGCCTTAGAATGGAGACAGTCTGAGGGCTGTAGGAAAAGCTGGTTGACCTAGTGATGGATGGGGATACTGCGGTAAGCCAGAAAAAAATGAAGCAGAAGGGTAACCAAAAAAAAAAATACATAAACAGACAATCAGATAAGCTAGAAATAAATGTAAATTATATTATGTACTCAGAATGATAGATTTAGTTTGTGTTAATCTGGACAATGGAAAGCCTGGCCACCATAGGTGATTGCGATCTGGAAACAACCAATCTCTTGCCAGATCAAGCCCTTCTCATTGTTCCCTTGGATATCATTCCTTGCTGACTCTCCAAACTGAGTAATGCAAAAGCAGGTCTTGTATAAGATTTTGACAATGATATGATAGGTAATTTCAACAACTGTAACCAATCTGAGGCCGTTGATGCTTCGCAGTGTCATTTCAGAAGGAATGGTTATATGGGGAGTAGGTGTGCAGGATGTTTTTATTGTACAGATTAATACAAACTAAATCTATTGTTCTGGTAAGTACATAAGGTATGTGTTTAAGTTGTTCTAGTGCAGACACTGGTTGGGTCTATCAGACAGGGTTTTGTTACTGGAAAAGAAAAAAAATGAATGCAGTCAGATAAACATTTTGGATAGGGAATCTCTGTTACTCTCTAGTTTTCCTCCTGTTCAGATAAGGAAACAGTCATCTTTTCTATGGCCTTTGTTTGTACTGATATATAATACAATCTATCTTTGCATATCCAAGCAGTGTAAGTGGTATTCTCGGTTGGTAAATTTGGAAAAGAGCACCAGCAGATGAAGAGATGGATTCAAGTTCATCTCCATGCCAAATCTGGGCATAAAGAAAGTGTTGTTCTTAAGGAAACACTGTCCTTGTGAAATATCAAGTTAGGATATTTTCTAGATAAAGCCTGCAATTTTGAAACTCTTCTAGCTGATGTGATTTCTACAAGAAACAGGGTCTTCAAAGACAAAAACTTTCTCAGCCAAATTTGCTGACTCAAAATGTTGGAAAATCAGTTTTTCTAACATAAAATTCAAATTCCAGACAGGAGATAGAGGGTGTAATGGGGATCTATAGCAGAAAATTAATTTAAGGAAGGCTTTACACAGCTCACTAGTGAGGAGGTATTGAATGAGGAAATTGCTGTTAGTGCACTTTGATGGAAATATAGCTAGCCTCTTTCTGTAAGAAACATTTGCACTTGGAAACTCAGGGTAGGAACAGATTAATGTTACAATCACTAACTCAAAATGAACATTGTTGCCATTTGCCTTTGTAATATTTTCTAGAAAAAGGTTTCTGAGCAGGCCATTGTTTACTCTTTAACCTGTGATGGGAACATTGGGCACTTGACAATTACTTGGAATAGAGAAGCCATTTTGTTAACTGGAGGGACTGAGTGTCCAGGTGAGGCTGGCTGGATAGATGAAGCACCAGTAAAAGAAGGATTCCTGTTTTGAGATGAGGCCATAACAGGGGAACCACATCTGGTGTGGCCAAAACAGGGCTATGAGAATGACCTTGACTTTGCACATCTTGGCTTTCAGCAACAGTCTGTACATTAGGGTTTGGTGTGGAAGGCATTGAGAAGTGCTGGGGGACAACTGTGTGAGAATACATCTCTTGGTAAGTATCCCTGTTGAGGGAAGATGGAGAAAAAGAAATTGCATTTGGTGTTAAATGATGTAGCAAAGGGATCACAACAAGGAACTCCCCACCTACTGAAAATCTTTTAAGCTGCTGACTCATTAAAATACCATTCATGAAGGAGTGATAATGGTCTTCTTAATCCCTCCAGAATTACTTTGAATGTCCCCAGGATGTACATCGCTTTGAGAAAACATTGTAAAGCAATGGCCCATTCCTGTACTCACATAGCTTCTCAATAATGGGTGTAAGAATGGGATCCTCATTGTTTGTTAATGTGCTCTATCACTGCCATGTTGTTGAACTGGATAGATACTGCTCCCTGGGGAAAATGGTCTTGGAAGGCCTGTAGAATCTTATAAGACATTGATGTGCAACTTAGCCTCTTGTGTATTCCATGTTCTTTGAATTGTTCTGTTCCAAATTTGCCCCTGCACCCCAGCAAAGATGCATCTGTAGTTACAACAACTGCAGTTATTTTCTGGATGAAAGAAATGCCAGAGTCAATGTTCAAGACAGGTATTCCTTGCAGATTTTGTAAAGTATGAAGCTCTTTTTATGCAAAATGTAGTTAGTCCTACTGTATCCTCAATGTCCATTGTTAGAGCCTCATGCATAATCTGGCATAAAGAACTGTTCAGGTGGAGGCTGACATGAGACCTGATACTTTTAGAACTGTTGCTGCATCTGGAGTTGGTTTATATAACATATTCTTGACTGCTTGGACTATAGAAAGTCTTCCCTTTGGAGATAATATTGACAGTTGTTTCATGGTTTCCAGCTGGCAGCCTATGAACATCAGGAACTGAGAAGGTTCCAGATGGGATTTTGGATGATTTATTGAAATCCCCAAGGACAGGCATAACTAGAGAGATGATGAGTTTTTCCTTCAAAGAAATAGCAAGGAGCCAGTCATTTAGGTAAGGGAGTATTTATATTCCCATTATGCCCATATGAGCAATGACCAGAGCCATACATTTGATGACCATGCAGGGGGTGTTGTAACATCAAATGATAACACTCTGAACTAGTAATGACTGGCTCCCACCTGGAAAAGCAGGAATCTCATAGACTATTTTGTTATTGTGATATGAAGGTAAGCATTCCAAAGATCCAAAGAGCACACCCTATCTCCTGCCAGTAAGCATGGCAAGATGGATTGCATCCTGACTTTTCAGAATGGCACCTTCTTCAAATAAGTTTTAGATGACTTAACTATAACAAGGGTCTAAGGTCTTGAGTATTTTTGGGCACCAAGAAGAACCAGGGGTAATATCTAAACTCTCCTGGATGGCTCACATTTGCAGAAGATTTTGCATCTTGTTTTGATGTATTTCTTTGACAGAGTGGCATTAATGGAGGAAAGGGCTGGTTGTTTGGGCCTTTTCAGAAATGGTAATGAATGGCCTCTGGGTATAATTTTGCTAACCCATTTGTCTTGTGTGATAGCCACCTATGGAAGAGGGCGCAGTGGGACAGTCAGGTAACAATTGTGGGTTGGTATTGCCTTGGGTCAAATGAAGACCTTTGAGGACCTTACTGATGTGGACCACCTCTGCCTGTATAGAGGTGGATAAAATAGCTGGTCCCTTGCCTTAGGAATTTCTATCAATGGTCTTCTAGTTCTGTGGCTGATGGCATCTCCTGTACCAAAGGTTATTAGCACCATTTTTATTTCTTTGAAATGACCTGTAAGAGGCTGAAAACCTGACCCTGACAGCTGTGAGTGTTTTTCTTTTTTTCTTCCTGATCACATTGTTGCAGCTTCTCTTTGAACTTCTACTCGAACAGAGGAGAACTGTCAAAAGAGGTGTTGATGACAGCTGTCAAAAGAGGTGTTGATGACTGCCACCTTAAAGTTATCAGCAAATACTGATAAATGAAGGCAAGCCTGATGCTGCATTGCTATGCCTGCCCCTGCTGACCTAGCTGCTCCATCCCCTATGTTATGAAGTAACCTCACTGATAATAAAATGTTGGAGTTTCAGGGCCATATGGGTCTCCAGTGGTTTGCGAAGATCCCTAGTGGGATGTCATTTCAGGGTTTCCATTACTTTGTTCTTCAATTCCCTCTGAAACATAGTCATGTGCACCAAGTAATTTAGTGTTCTAACCAAAAAACTAATTTAGGTGTACATGTGCATCCCTGGCTTATTTATCATCCAAGACTCTCTACTAAGAGGATAATTGGCTTAAGCATCTTCTAGGACCTCCTCCCTGGTGACTGTTGAGAGTATGATGGCATCGGAAAGAGAACACTTTCTCCACTGGGACCTCTCCTTTGGGATTCAAAGCCCTCTGTCCAGCTTGTGAGAAATAGGTTCTGTAGTGTCCAGCTCTTTCCAGGCTTTTAAAAAGGTCATGTCAATCAGTTTGTCTAAGGAGGTGCCATCCAGGCTCACTTGGGGTGGAGAGGACCTGTAAGCTTTCTGTATGATCTCTTCTTTGCCAAATTTGGGGTCTACTGGAAAAGATTCCCTCAATTTCATCATTTTCAACACCTCAGCAAATGTGAGATCCTTGCGAGCAGACTGTGTGGAAACCTCTCCTTCATGAAAATCTATAAATGGGTTGGGAGACTCCAAGGTGGAATCCAAGTGCTTCCTTTTATACATTCTCTTTCTAGGAAGGCTAAGAAGGGATTCATCTGAGCTCTCACTAGAAGAAAGAAGCTCAGATCTTGAGAACCTGGATAGTATATGAGAACCTCTGCCCTGAGAGTGGACAGGCTGATATGGTGTCGAAGGGATCAGCATCCACCATGTTTATGGGTGAAAATAACTGGGTAAATGCTTTTTGCTGTCTTGGGACCTGATCTGGTCCTCATCAACACCAATAAGTCTGCAGAAATACATGAGACTAAAGTCACTGGCACTGACTGGGCAGACAATGAAGTCAAGGAGACAGCAACTTTGGCACTGACTGCCAGCACCAACAAGCCTGTTGCTGACACCACATGGGAAGACTTTAGCATTGAGGGGCTAAAAGCTAAAGAGGCCGACACCAACAAGGGGCTGCAAGGTTTGGTGCTGCTTATCTTGTCTTAGTCAAGCTGAGTAGAGATCTGAAGGGACCTTGAGAAGCAGATTGAGGTTGCTGATGCTGCTGTTGATGATAAAAAAAAAAATGAAAGTTCCTGCTCCAAGGGAAAGCTTCCCATTCTCATACTCAGAGCAGAATCCATTCGCATTCCTAAGGCTTGTTGAGGTGGTGCTGAGAGGTATGACATGGTGGACAAGGTGAAAACCGAGGGTTCTAGCCCGGATGGAGAAAAAAACAATGAAATTCTTGGTGGTTTGACTGGAGAACTGGAGAAAGAATCTCTAGTAAAATGGTTCTGTTTTCTCTATCCTTTTTTCTCTCTTTTTTTTTTTTGGTGGGAGGGGTCCTTCTCCAATCCTTTATCTGAATCCTTCTCTCTTTCCTTGAGTACAAGTGATTTGAATAACATTTTCAGGACTTATGTATATGTTTGTGCAGTAGAATCCTGAAGGTAAAATTTCTACAGATAGAGCAGGCAGCATTAAGATGTCTGACCTTAATGCACATGGTACACAGTTCACTATGATGTCACGGTGGGAACTTATATCATCATTTTGAGAATTTTTGGAAACCAGAGAGAATCACTTGAGCTGTTGCCCCACCCCAAACTTTATGTGTGCAACATTTTCAGCTGCTCAGTCAAAAACTATTTGAGGCATTGTTTTTATATTTGTAATTCTCTCTGTAAGGAAGCTATATAGATGTGTTCTAGAAGCATTAATCTACATGGTTATAGACATCATATGGCTTGATAAATCCCCGATGTTTCTAACAGGTTCAGAAAAAAAAAACATACTCTTTAGAGTAGAAAGAGCATGTCTGGCTACAACCTTAGACTAGACTGCTTCTTTTTTTTGTTTTTTTCAGCTTTGTTTTTCAGTGTTATTCATTTTCAATATCATTTTTTTTATTATTTTGCGAATTGTTTTCCCATTGGATAAGACATCTTACCATAAACTGTGTAAAGCAGAAATCAGTGTTGGTGATCCACACATACTGACATAAATAATGAATTCCATTTTTGTTGTGTCTTGTGTTGAGCTAAAGCACCCCCCAGTCCCTTTTACAAAATAGCCTTCTTATAATTCATGTGTTGTCATGGGGCTCCTCAGTGAACTTGCGTCAGCTTTGCGGTTTCTTTTGGAATGCAGGATGTAAGTCCTGTTTGTTGCTGACATGGCAAAGAAAACTGAATAACTGACACATAGGATCTTCCTGTGCCATTGATTGCTTTTATCAGAATATGAAGCCAAAAACAACAACCAGCTAACCAAACAAAACTGTTGTCTTAGTTCCTGAACCTGTTCTCCCCTGACAGTGAACCAAACTGACTCTCCTCCCTTGTGGCAAGCTGTGTCCCCTTACCTGTTCTTAAATTTTCACAATACCAATGCCAAGGGCACATGATCTCTTTATGTAATATCCCAATCTGATAACACTGCACTGACAAAGAATGGAATGCTTGTTCCAGCTGAAAGGATGACTGGAGTAATATTCATAGTACAGTGACAGCTAGCCACCTTACTGCAGCTCTCTGAATGAGTACACAAGCCATTTTGGATATGTACTTCTTAATAAAAACCTGGTTAGTTCCTGGTTATGTTGATGCCCTGGTCATCCAGCATGCTGGCTACAAACATATTTACCGACTGTTTATGTGCCCTCTATCAGTGAACAGCTCTTTCTTTTTGTCTCATTTTAAAAAATAAAATAAAATAAAAAAGAACACTCGGGAGGGTGGGCTATCTAGGAATTGACATACAGTAGGAGACTTATAACAATTTTCTTATATGTTATCAGCAACTAGCATTCCCCTGCCTGGTTTAAGACTTCCATGCATTGTATGGAGAATGGCATGGAGGAGAATCCGGCCCTGCTACTACTATATTTTTATTAGGCTTGGGAAACATCAAGGAGGGTAGTGTCGCTGCTTTGTTGGTGCCCTTGAAATGCTTAATCCCGGAAAGGGAGATTTTCCCACATAGACTTGGAGAGGGTGTCGTGATTGCAGTAGGTATTGTTTTATCCTTCTTTACTGCTTTGTATTTCAGAGCATAACAGGGTGCACTGAACCACCACTGAATATCAATGTTATATTTATAAACAGATAGAGACACCCATTGGGTACTGAATCCTTTCCTTTGACTTACCCTCCCTACCATAACATGAGTCCTTCCCAGAAACTGACTTACTGGCAGTGCAGTGGACATCTTGCCTCTCTGCTCGTAGATCAGTTGAGAATATTGTCTTTCAAACAAAAAAATGGGTTGGGGTGGTTACAAAAGAGCAAAAGAAAAAAATTGTTACATGCAAATCAGAGTCAGATACATGGAAGAGGGGGGTACATATGGCAACACAAAGAATTGAAAAGGTCAGTAATAATGTAAAACAAAATGGGAAGGTGTCCATAATATGACCAAGTGGGAAACAGCTTAAATATGCACGAGGATATGGTACTATTCACGGAAGACTGATTCTCAGAATCACTACTCATGGAGACCAAACAATACACACACACGCACATATACTCACCCAACACATATACACTAACATTACAAGCTTACATAAAGTATCACAGTTCCCCCTACCCCGCACTACCTACATCTATATTTAAACTCCAGAGACATCATTACAACTGATGAATGAAATGATAGCTGTTGGGCTTTTATCATCAGATATCAGTCACTCTGGTTTTATCTTGCCTATATATCAGTGCCCTGGTCTTAACAGCTCTGCATTTGTAGTTACACAGTCACTCACACACACGCACACACACACACACACACACACACACACACACACACACACACACACACACACACACACACACACACACACACACACAGAGCCACTCGCACATGCATGCCCCTGCATCTAAGACCCCTGCCTTGCACTTTTTAAATCCTGATGATGCTATAATGATGGCTATGTTAGACTCAGGTATGTCCAAAATACAGACAGCATTGCTAGCTTACATAGCTGCGGTGGTGCAGCGGTTAGTGTTGTCACCTCACAGCAAGAGGTTCTCCCGTTCGATTCTCAGCTGGAGCGCCTTCTGTGTGGAGTCTGCATGTCCTCCCTGTGGTCGAGTGACATTAAAGAGATGCAGGTAGGTGCGAGCGTGAATGGGCGTGCCTTCGTTGAATGTTGGGTGTCGGCTGGCAACTCGGCACTGTAAAATCCACTGCCAATCATGAGCGGACCGGAGCTCTGCTGTGGCGACCCCTAACCAGGAACAGCCGAAAGTCTTTTTATTGCTGGCTTACATATGAAGCAGCTTGAATAATAACTAATAGTGCCCAATCATTTATTTGTGCTTACTGAAAGTTGGGCTGTAAAACACACTTTTAGCAGGAGCACACTTTTTAGCTCTGGGCTGCCTAGCACAGTGAATGTAATCATTATCCATGGGCACTTTGTACAATGTACATCCTGCACATACTGCACTTAGCAATGGAAACAATGTTTATGCTACACCTGCAGATTCTTAAACTGTATACATTAATGTTGTTTTATCTCTGTACACTTATTTACATGTATTATTGGCCTACCTTGTTACTGCTTAATTAACTGATATAACTAACATTGTTACTTGGCTGAATACAACCACAATGTATTTTTGATGACTTTAATTTTAATTATTAGTGTCTGGCTCATGTTGTGGGTGATGAGTCAGTGTTATATCAGACCACTTTTCTATTTAATTAACTCATTAGCTGGAAGTTACTGCAGAGGATTAAACAAAATGGTCTGTTAATAAGGTGCTTCCCGTGGTACAGGGTTTGATTCCCTCAGCCATCATTTGCCTACTGTATGACCCTGAGCAAGCCAATTAACCAGACAATGCTCCGAGGCAATTGAGAAAGTAGGCTAGGCTCTTCAATGGTCTCCTAGATTGTGTGTCTAGTAGCTACTTATTCGAGTATGAACACCTGCTAGCAGTCTGTTAATGAGGTGTCAGATTCCTGACTGAACAGCAATTGTCTGGTGCTTTAAGGGTAGGAGAGTAATAATAAGGTAGCCATGGCAGTATTTGTGCTCTCACCAGTATCCTGATAATAAGGGAATTTGTTTTGGCCAGATCCCTGGCCATAGTGGGTGATGTGTGCACCCATGCCACAGCAAGGGCTTCCTATACTCAACCTATACATGTGTGCACCCCCCTGCACACACACACTCACACACACACACACACACACAAACACACACACACACACACATACACACACACACACACACACATACACACACACACACACACACACACACACACACACACACACACACAAAGGTATGATTACAATTTTGGGATCAGCAAACATGTCTTCCAGTACTACTACCACTGGTAATAAGCAAGGTCCTACTTACTTGATAGCATGTGTGTGTGTATGAGTGACTGTGTAACTACATGCCCTGGATGGGAGACCCAACAAACAGGCATCCTCCATTGCTCCACTGTTCCAGTAACTGAGTGACTATTTAGTCTTGGGCTATTTAGGTTGTAGTTGGGGCATTATCCCTGTGCTCTACCTCCTAATATGACTGGGAATTTGGCGCAAAGCATGCAGGCACTACCTCCTAATGTGACTGGGAATTTGGTGCAAAGCATGCAGGCACTACCTCCTAATGTGACTGGGAATTTGTTGCAAAGCATGCAGGCACTACCTCCTAATGTGACTGGGAATTTGGTGCAAAGCATGCAGGCACTACCTCCTAATATGACTGGGAATTTGGTGCAAAGCATGTAGGCACTACCTCCTAATGTGACTGGGAATTTGGAGCAAAGCATGCAGGCACTACCTCCTAATGTGACTGGGAATTTGGTGCAAAGCATGCAGGCACAACCTCCTAATGTGACTGGGAATTTGGTGCAAAGCATGCAGGCACTACCTCCTAATGTGACTGAGAATTTGGCACAAAGCATGCAGGCACTACCTCCTAATGTGACTGGGAATTTCGTGCAAAGCATGCAGGCACTACCTCCTAATGTAACTGGGAATTTCATGCAAAGCATGCTGGCACTACCTCCTAATGTGACTGGAATTTGGTGCAAAGCATGCAGGTACTACCTACTAATGTGACTGGGAATTTTAGGTGTGTGGAAAACATCTTTCTATAGATAGCTAGATGGCTAGACAGATAAATGTGCAGCTGCATCTTATGGAAGCAGATCAGGAAATGAACCAGGAAATCAAGACTGTTTTGGCATGCTTTAGAATGTGATGACTGGAGGACTCTCCTGGGAACTAACCCACAGATATCTTTATGGTGGAACAGATAACATCTGATACTAAGATGACATTTGCATACATAATAATAACAGCCTGCTTGTGATAAATGTACATCTCAACCTGTGATTTACAAAGCCTATTAGTACCTGCCTTCAGCATCTGTTAATACTGAGCAAAAATTAAGAAAGTTTTCTTAATCTATACTGCACTATTCCCAAA
The DNA here is from genome assembly GCF_019279795.1 of Protopterus annectens. NCBI lineage: Eukaryota > Metazoa > Chordata > Ceratodontiformes > Protopteridae > Protopterus > Protopterus annectens. Next base: position 1,167,711,994 of record NC_056746.1, read on the forward strand.
AATAAATTCAATAATTGCATAGTTTTGTACCTCTAATTGCCACTGTTGGAATTAAATGTGTATATTTATAAGAAACTATATGTAAAATCTGATGACAACATGTACAATACTGTTCCTAGATTATAGCATTTTAAAGAAATATGTTTTAATTGTGGGCTACTCCTGAGAAGAAAAAATGAAAAACCTTGGATGGAAACTACTTTAATATATATTATACAGAATGCTGTGTGCATCTTTATAAGACATTTCTGATGAATTCTCAAAGTGGTCCAAATCTGATAAAAACTACATTGAAATAAACATTGTTTTCTGATGGCTTTCTTTAAAAAGTAGACAAGCTGTCTAACACATACTGGTTGTCGCCTTCTATTTAGCTAACAGTAACAACCGCTATGTGCTCCATATCCTTGCTATGGACTCTCCTACATTACTGAAGCAGGGTGCTGAGTAACAATAACATATGTAAGTATCTTTTCCTGGAGATTCATACTCTTGTCTAGGTTCAGTCATGAAAAAAAGCTGATTATGTAACTGTCATAAAACAACTATGTAAAGATGATGCCAAGAAACAAACACAGAAATAAAATCATGAAGTGGCATTCACAAAGACAACTGCAATTAAATGGAAATGTTAAAGCAGTATTGACTTGTATTTGGTTAGTTCTCTGGTTTGGAAACCAGGTGATTATCAATTAAAATGTGCCATTCTCTCAGCTGTGAGTAAATGTAGAAGACCAAGAATCTGCAGAACTGCTGTTCTCCCTTGATGAGAGTGGGGATACAATGATGCCCTACTAACCTGCATCTTGGAGGTGTCACAGACATAGTACTGCAAGGACTAATGTGGAGGGAATGAGCTGCATAAAGGAGTCAAATATGTTCATAGAAATGTATCATGCTACTACAGTTACATTATATCTGTAACACCCAGCAAATCAAAATTAAGTGTGAAAAAGTACCCCGCTGGCAGGGTGTTTTCTTGTGTTTTGCAGGCTTTGACCCAACAATCAAATAACTTTGGGGGGAATCTAGAAACGGAATGTGTTGAGGATTACTGTGTCCTACAGACTCCATAAACAAAAAGGATAAGTAACATTGGTCAAAGGCAATAAGGTGAATTACAGGAAAATCATTTAAATAAAACCATCAATAAAATTAAAGATGGCTGGGTGATACTCCTGTGCAATGACAATGCAGAGATCATTAAAAACAGATTATGTGAACACGAGTCTGCCAGATGTAAGATACACAGGTAGAGACGGCAAAGGTGTGATTTACGAGGTGTCAAAATACCCTTCCTTCATTGACCATTATGAGTGACAATGTAAATGCTTTCTGATTTCATATGTTATCTATCACAGTTGCTGGCCAATCAATTTTCCTTCAGACTCATTCACCAAGTTAGGATTTAGTGAATCTACACTTTACAAACAACACCAGATCTACGACAATGATTCCCAAGGGTGCTAAGAGCCCATCTATTATGTCTGACATGATTATTTATTTTTCACACCATCTATTACGTCTGACATGATTTACCTGTTTTTTTGTACCATCTATTACTTCTAACATGATTCACCTGTTTTTACAGCAGGTGATGTTGGTGCTGTGGTGATGTTGTGACTTTGTTTTGTCATCTGAGCTGATTGCTTCAAGATAGGAAAGCACACATAATTTCAAGAAGAATATTATGTCTAAGAAGAATGAAAATACAAACATGGGTACATATTTTTGATATTAGTATACCATAATAGAATTCAAGAGGCCTGGGCTTATTGTAGAAAAATATTTCTTACCACCAAACTGATTAAAGTGTTTGCTGATTATTTTACTAGCCTCATTGTTATGAGAGCTGGATGCTTGTTTAAAATGAATGTTCCAGCTAATACAGCCCAGCTCATGGAAATTCTAAGGAGTTTGGCAGGAACTGTATCTTTTGTTTGCTAATGAGAGTGCAGAGGTTGCCCTGCATTAGAAAAGCCCACTGAGGTGTTGCTTTTACTTGCAGTTTTAAATCACCGCATTTTGCATTTCCACTAATAAGCACATTGGTGACTGTATTAGCAGGGACCATTCCATAGCTACAAAAACATGATCCTAAGTTTTCTACAGATATTAAAAGCATCATTTAGTGGTTACAAAGATTAGAATTAATTGTTTTAAATAAAACATTATCATCTGTATATTTTTCACGGGTGTTTATGGCAAAGCTCATGTGTAGCAGAATTAGTTTTCTTTTCTCCCGTATCTGTGGAACAATATCAGAGCTGGAAAGTTTAAAGCACATTTGTAAAAAGAACCACTCATGGGGGAAGGAGGCTTATTTGGAATGTACATAGTGTTGACATGTTCGCTACCCCATAAATATTTTACACTCATACTAGAGTTGTCAGCTGCTATATATTCCACATGGTTGCAGATGCACATATTATCCTTTCATGAGCCTGCTTAGCTATTTGTGTAAAAAAAATGCATCAGTGTCCTAAACCACTGTGTCGCAATGCTTAATTATTATTTCTGAGTCAAAAAGTGCAAGAAAGAATGTTGCAAAACCACCGGTGACATTATGTTTAAAATGGAAACCTTGCTATGGGTTGCAGCTGAAGTGTAAAAATAGAGCACAATAAATCAATATAGTATATACGCTGGGGAAAAATAAAACAGTTCTATATTAGGAAGGGATAAATGTGGATCAGGAATATACACAAGTTTGTTATTAATCTCATCATAAGAAGTATGCTTTTCTCAAAGTATGATGTATACTTGCTTAGAAAACATAAATTGCTAACATTTGGAGAGCTGCACATAATCATAAAATTAAATTGGAGTCTGTATTGTCAGGACAGTCCTGTCTGAAGGAATGTTAAATACCCCGTAGAGCTGGTAAGTGATTCAGTCCCAAGAGCGCTCGAGGCTGTAGTGTGGTGAATTATTGCTGTCTGTGGAAAATGTGGTAAAGCTCTCTGCCTAGAAATTGTTGAGGAGAGTACCCAGAATTATGAACCTTTTAAAAGAAAGCTGCTGACAGCAAGCTACAAAAAATATTTATGGATGTTCCTTGAAGTCTAAAATAAGTAGACTCTTCAAAGATTTGCATTTATGTCTTGTTTACATTTGTTGCTGGTTATAAGTTAAAATTCTTTAGAACAAAATACTACATGCAATTTAAAAAAATGTTAGCAGCACCCTAAAGCAATTGGTAGATAAATGACTTATTAATTTCCAAATGAGAGTGCAGTTAGTGTTCCTTATTATTGTGAACAAGTCAAAGTAATTGTTTATTGTGTGCTCCAATGTTTGTGCCATAAATGCCTCTGTGGAGACATACATGTATATGAAGTGTCTGTCATGTCCATTGATCACAGGCATGGTCACAAAGTAAACAAGTCTGTCTGTAGAAAAGGTATTCTGGTTAATGACTGTACTAATGTTATTGACTGTACAGCCGAGTGCATTAAGGCATCAAGCTGGACTTTATGAATCCCTAAAGCTCTGACTCTGAAAATATCATGAACTAGATTTGAGAATATTTAAATTTTTGGTCTTGGCTACTTTTTGGCAAACTCGGAAGTCAGAGTCATTAGGAGTTTGAAATATAATGGAATCTTTTTATTTATTTATTTGAATAGGTTTACCAAGGTAGAACACACTGATCGCAACATGACTAATTGGAGGTTCAGTCAGAATAAGAAATAGTAATAATAAAGTATTCATTAACATATGAAAGACGTACACCATTTATTAATGTAAGTGATATATACACATACAATCAATGAATAATCAGTTTATGTACATATTTACATAAAGAAAAATAAAAACAGTTGGTAGGAGGATACTGGTATATAGCCAAATAGTAGGTAAGAGGAAGAGATGAAGGTAGAAGTAAGATAGGCTATGATGCATTGAGTAAAGAGTGTAACAAGAAAAAGTAGGTAAAGAACATACTGTCAAAGTTAGTGGGTTATGTGACGTCTATCAATCACACAGTTGCATTCTGATTGTTTTAGTACATAGTGCTTGAGTTGAGGTGTGAAGATTGAGGGTTTACTACTATCTCAAGGTGTTCAGAACTGAAGATAAAATTAGTAACACCACTGCTATACTGTTTAATAAATCCTGCAAAGTGAGTATTCCGAGTCTGGAGCTTCACATATTCATAGCAGTTCTCCGTGATGAGTGGCGTTACAAGGTTATGCAAATCCTGGACTGTCAGAATGACTACAGAAATGCAGATGATTTTTTTGTAAAGAAGTTATTTATGTATAACCGACAGGGAGAAAACTACTATGTTGTTAAGGGGGTTTACACATACTGTATGTGCATGAGTTTGATTCATAGATATGAATCTATAATTAACTAATTTGCATACAAAGTGTGTAAATCCCCCTGAAGTTATGCCAGAAAGCAGCACGTTTCAGTTAGAATACGGACATGCGAGGGGCGTGAAGCTGGAGCTTCTACATACCTGGACATTTTTACTGGAAGGTCATTTGGGTAAATGTTTCATTTTGATGCTTGTGTATACCTGGACATTTTACTGAAGGGGATGCTTGAGTGAAATGTTTTATTGTAGTACTTGTGTATACTGGGGCATATTACTGAAAGGAGTTGCCAGAATGAGTGCTTTATTTTGCTGCTTGTGCATAGTGGGGCATGTTACTGAAAGGGTTGCTTGGGTAAATGTTTAATTTTGATGGTTGTGCATACCTGTACATTTTACTGATGGGATAGCTTGAGTGAAATGTTTTGTTGTAATGCTTGTGTGTACCTGGAGACATTACTGAAGGGGTCGCTTAGGTAAAATGTTTTCATTTCAGTGATTGTGTTTACCTGGACATATTGCTAAAGAGGTCGCTTGGGTGAATGCTTTATTTTGGTGCTCATGCATAGTGGGGCATGTTATTGAAGAGGTCGCTCGCTTGGGTGAATGCTTCAGTTTGGAGCTTGTGCATACTAGGGCATGATATAAAGGTGTCAGTTGGGTGAATACTTCATTTTGGTGCTTTTGCATACTAGAAAATATTACTAAGGAGACTGCTAGAGGAAATAATCCATTTGTGTGTCAGGGAAGTGCTTGTGCCTACATGGTCAGACTGCTGGAGTGATCGCTATGCAAAATAATTTACTGTGTCATTTTAGTGCTTGTGAATACTTAATACAAAACATGTGAAGGGTTGCTTGGGTGAAATGTTTTATTGTAGTGCTTGTGAGTACCTGGAGACATTACTGAAGCGGTTGCTTAGGTGAAATGTTTCATTTTAGTGACTTTGCATACCTGGACATATTACTGAAGAGGTTGATTGGGTGAATGCTTCATTTTGGTGATTGTGCATACCGGGGCATATTACTGAAAGGGTTAGTTGGGTGAAATGTTTGCTTTACCACCTGTGCATATCTGGACATATTACTGAAGGGGTTGCTTCGATGAATGCTACAGTTTGGTGCTTGTGCATTCTGGGGCATGATATGAAGGGATGTCATCAATTGCTGAAAAAACAGTAAGCTGAAATGAACAGCAACCTTGAGTCCCGGTCTTTGTATAATAACTTTAATTTGAAAAAAACGAAGTATGAAACCAACAAGAAATATAAAATCCACAACCTGCAAACCAACGATACTAAGCGCTTTCACCCATAAGTTAGGGCATCATCAGAGTACAAATTAGAAGTTGCTAGTCATCCCTTAAATATTGTTACAATAGCATCAATCAAGTAATTAATCAATTAGAAAAAAACAGAACGTGTGTATCTTAAAGGTACAAAAAACCACTTGTGAATTTCTTACAGCTTAAATATTTGTATATTAGATATATGTATTTGTAAATATTAGATTTTTATATATTATAAATAATCAATGAAATCTTAAAATATAACAAAATGTAATGTTAATCAAAAACTGATAGTATTAATAGTACTATAAATGGTTTGTAGCAATCTACTTACTAATAAATATAAAAATCAATATTTAAAAACAAGTAATTCTACTGTTATATAAATAAATAAATAAATATATTAATTGTATTAAACAAGTTTGTATATCATAAATATAATATTTTATATTTTCTCAAATAAAAATAATAAATAATGTAAATATCTTTTAATATAAAAAATATATATGTAAAAATATATATAAAAAGTGAATGTGTGTGTGTTCAGAAATTTTAAAATTTGAAAATTAAATACACAATCAATCAATAACTTAATTCATATAAAATGTGATCGAAGTTTGAGTATGCTAGAAATGGAAATTTGTTCATTAAGACCAGGCCATTTACTGGCGTTCAACCTAAGCTGCCATAAACACTGTTTAGCTTCAAGTAAATTTTTTACATCTCCACCTGTGTGTACATTAACAGATACTTTGTCAATAACAAAAAATAAAAAAACGTTTAAAGTTGGTACAGTTTATACTATGATTGAATAACATGTTGGTAGTCTTGTGTCTTTTTATATCACTAAGATGTTCAATAACACGTGTTTTTAGTCTTCTAATCGTTTTTCCTATATAGAATGCATGACATACTGAACATGTTGCTAAATAAACAACCATGGTGGAATTGCAGTTGCAATGGCCTGGACATTTAATAGATAAGATTAAGATACACACGTTCTGTTTTTTTCTTATTGATTAATTACTTGATTGATGCTATTGTAACAATATTTAAGGGATGACTAGCAACTTCTAATTTGTACTCTGATGATGCCCTAACTTATGGGTGAAAGCGCTTAGTATCGTTGGTTTGCAGGTTGTGGATTTTATATTTCCTGTTGGTTTCATACTTCGTTTTTTTCAAATTAAAGTTATTATACAAAGACCGGGACTCAAGGTTGCTGTTCATTTCATGATATGAAGGGGTCATTTGGGTGAATACTTCAGTTTGGTGCTTGTGCATACTAGAAATGTTACTGAGGGGACTGCTACAGGAAATACTTCATTTGTGTGTCAGAGAAGAGCTTGTGTATACACGTTCAGAATGCTGGAGTGATCATTATGCAAAATAGTGAAGGGGTAGATGGGGAAAATAATTAATTTGTATGTCAGGAAAGTGCTTTTACATACTTGGGCAAACAAATTTGTGGATTGCAGCTCCAATATCAAAGGTGAAGCATTGTATTTACCAATAGATGTGTGTACTGCAGGGATGTCAGACTATGAATTGCAAAACTGCCTCATACTACACTTCACAACACTTCTCATTTGCATCCGATTATTTTTTAGGCCTTGTGCATTAACTTAAATGGCCTCTATGAATTGCACATTTGCTACGCTCATTCATAAGCATCAGAAATTCCCCTATCAGGGGGGCGTGGCCAAGGATGAACACAGGATAGCAGCAGATTTCTTCAGCTCCACCAATTTCATTACACTGACAGGAATTAATTACTTAAAAAATTAATTTTTGAAGTAATTGTATTTCTAAATATGTTTGTTTTATATAGTTCTTGAACTATATCTAAAAAAGAAAGGAAATTTTAACAATATTCATGTCAGAAATCACTTTGGAAATTTTCCTGTCAGTTTACCAGTCTGAAATGAGTTCCAGTAAGACAAATTCTCAAGACTCCAGCATCAAGAAAGAACTTCAGTCTCTGATAATTATAATCCAGCAACTTACTGCTAAGATGGATAAAATGGATACTAAAATAGACACCTTCATAGAAAAAACTACAAAACAAATAGACTTGTTACATATAGACCTGCAACAACAGAAGATCCAGATGACAGGCATAGAAGAAGCTGTGAATGACATGGAAAATAGAATCCAAGAAGAGGAAATCAACATTGAGTTTCTGCTGAAACAAAATACACATTTACAAACAAAGCTGGATGACCTGGAAAATAGATTTAGGCAATAACATTAGGATTTTTGGACTGCCAGAAAATATTGAAGGTAACAATATTACTTCTTTTTTAACAACATGGCTCCCTAAAACTTTAGACTTACCAGAAGCATTCTCTTTTGGTATCGAAAGAGCACATAGATCTATAGCTAATACTAACTCTAACAAAAACTATCCTAGATCAGTTATAGTTAGATTTCTATCATCTTTTGATAAAGAGATGGTTCTTAAATCTGCTTGGGCTAAAGCTCCTGTTAAGATTAATGAGACAACTGTGCGTTTTGACAATGACTATTCTTCCATGGTAATAGCTAAAAGAAAAGTTTTTCTGCCACTAATAACGGAGCTTAAAAAAGCACAGTTTAAAACATACCTTCTGTTTCCTGCCAAGCTTATAATCTTCCTTCCTGATGGTCCTAAAATTTTTGATGACTTAGACTCTGCTTTACTGTTTATCAAAAAAATA